>NC_140486.1:67148599-67398599 GCF_964271855.1 Acomys minous
CAAATTTTATAACTGTTTAAACACAGGCATCTTTTCAGCATTAGGTTCAATTTATTCAATTAGTCCTCAGATAAAAATTTTATTTGCACACAGTCCTTGGAAAATCCCTATCTTCGTACTTGTTTGGTTGTCGTAAATGAGGAACACAGAGGAATTTGAAAAGGATAAATATTTATTTAGACACAGTGCACAGACGCATCTGGTGAAATCCTTCTTGCTTAAGCATAGAACAGCGTAAGGGCAAGAGTGACTGAGCACGCTAACCCAGTCTCCATCTTCTGAAGGCACAGTCACATTGTATTAGAGCCCCACCATTTTTGGTTTCCTTGAATCTTAATCACTTCTCTAATTTGCACCTGCACACGGCATTGCCCGAATTTCCCCGTCATAGACCCTCACTGTAGGGAGTACATTTCAACGTGAGTTTGAGTGTTGGCACTTGTGTTTAGCGTCTATCCCTGTGACAATATACCTGAGACGATCAACTTAAATGCAGGAAAATGCATTTGTGGCTGATAGTTTCAGAGATTTTGTGTATGGTCCATCATCTCTCGGCTCTGTTGCTTTCTGCCTGTAGTGTAGTTTATAACGCAGGAGTCGGTAGGGTGTCAGAGGTGTGGGTTCACCCTAGGGTGGCCAGGAAGCAAGGAGAGTCAGGAAAGTGCTAACCACCCCACTTCTTCAAGGCCACTTGCTAATGCCCTGACTTCTTCCCACTAGTCCCCACTGCCTCAAGCAGCACCACAGGCTTTAAGAATATGCATCTCTAGGAAACACTCCCCAAACCATTGCTATAGGAGAGGTGTTATTATCCCCACTTTGCAGATAACTGAAAAGAGGCTAAGTGGCAAAGCCATAAAACTTAAATGCATTGCATCAGAGGGAGCGTTTTCTGTTGGACTAGCCCACGTTCTGCCATGGTGCCCACTTGGGCTTTCTAGCTTCAATCTGTCCGATTGTTTGAGTCTGCCTTTCCTCTGTTATGGGCGCCAGGTTCCTCTGGACCCTCTGTGTCACAAGTCTTTCAGAGTCTCTAGAGCTCAGCTGATTCCCTGGTAGACAGACACTCTCTTTTAAGGGGAGCTTGTCTACAAGACGCCCGATTCACTAGTTATTGCTGGAGGGCATAAAGAAGTGGCTTAAGGGGCTGGAGAGAGGGCTCAGCTCTAAAGAGTATTGACTGCTCTTCCAGAGGTCATGAGTTCAATTCCCAGCAACCACATGGGAGCTCACAACAATTTAGAATGTGATCTGATGCCCTCTTCTGGCCTGCAGGTGTACATAATAAAGAAAACCTTAAAAAAAAAAAAAGCAGTGGCTGAAGTAAATAAAATTACCATCAGGGAAAGGCCAGAGTCAAGCAGGCTTTAGAGAAGGTGGCTTTCTTTTCCTCTCTATGCTTGCCATGCAAATAACACCTGGCTTCAAGTGAGGATGCCCTTCCTTCCCTCATCATTCAATCCCCCTCCCCCGCCCCGGCATGCTCCGCCCATCCCCTCTTGACCTGGATTTCTGGCAGAATAGGAATTCCAGCCCTGCTGTCTCACAGCCAATACTGGTGTGGCTTAGTAACGACTTAACAGTGTGCTCCTGGCTAACTCTAGCCTGATTTTCAGCTGGTTTTCGTTCGCTCGGTGGCAGATTGTTAAACAACATGTGTTTCTTATGCACTGAGTTCCTCAGCCATGTGGCATCTGACATTTTCATTACTGCTTGTCACAAACATCACAGAGTCTAAACTTGCAGTCCTTACCTATTAGTTCAGCACTGACTTAGGCTGGCCCCTTTACGCTCTAACATGTGGAGACAGTGCCAACCCTGGGGGAGTCAGCAGCGTCGATGAGAAAAATGTGTCTGTTGTTACTTTCTTGTGGGTGTGCTAAAGCTCGGGCTGAGTTCCTCTTTCTGCAGGGAAGCACAGACTACCTGAGCTTCTGTCTACAGGGGTTGGACAGAGAGGAGAAGCACTTTCAGGCCTCTCTTGTTAATTAGCATTCAAGCACTCTTGTTTCCAAATGTCTAAACGCTAACTCACCTCTCCCTACTACCCCCGTCTCAGAAGTTCTGCTCATTTGCGGTGCTCTGGTGAATGGCACCACTCTCTGTCCGTCCATTCAGTCTTGACACCTGACCCTTTTCCCTCTGTTTCTTCTCATGTGGATACTTTCTTCACTGGAAGTCCTGCCAATGTACCTATTACACCTGTGCTTTATTGTCTGTATGTGGTGAGTGGGCAATGCTGGGGATCGAACCTAGAGACCCACAGAGGCTTAGAAAATGCTGTACTAAAGAGCAACATCCCCTCCCCTTCTCTCTTATTCTCCATGTTTTTCTTCAAGAATCATATTACCTAGTATGCATAAATGTTTGAAATTCTCAAAAATAAGAAAAATATTATATATATATATTTAAAAAAGAATGACATTCAGGCAGGAATCACAATTCTTATATTTTCCAGCAGTTGTCAACAACCATAGGTTCTAGAAAGAGCAAATAGTGTCTTCCAGAGTCTTTGTCTTTCTTATTATCAATCAAGGATCCAATTTCAAAAGTCTGTCAGTTCTGTTTAGGGAAGAGGAATGTGTGAGCTTCAAAGCTGCTTGGGCCCCACACTTTCCCAGGACTTGAGGCTGCAGTACTTTACTCCCTTGAACCTTACCCCATTTGGTTTTTCAAGGGGAAATTTTTTCTTTCAAAGAGGAGGAAATCTAAGCATTGCTCTACTAATCAGATGGATTGAAGTAAAAACCAAATTATTTAAAAGGTAATTTTAAGCCTTGCATGCCTTCAGTTCTTCACCCTAATAAGGCAACCCTATCCTTCATCTATCTGGATCCACTCTGGCCTAGACACCTCTGTTATCTGCAGGAGGGGAGGGGGGAAGGGCTCTGACATCTTCAATAGGATGTAGCCTCTCACCTGTGTTTCCTCCCTGCCACCTCCCTTGGCTACTGTCAGGACAGGCTTTTTGAAAATGTCAAGCCGCTGTGACTACTTGATTTGCTTTAGAGACTGTCTTATTGCATTCAGAGTGCTTGCCTATTTCCTGTCTCTCCTTCAAACTGGGCTTCTCCCTCTCCGGCTCCCCCTCCTTCCTCCCCTTTCCTCACCCCTGCCCAGCGGGACCACAATGCACCTGCTCCCTGTTCCTGGCAACGTGGGACCCTGCATTATGCAGCTGCTCATCCTTGTACCTCCTTACTCAGTGAAGTGGTCCCGCACTCAGTGGGGTGCCAACATGAAAAACGGTTTATTTTTATTCAGGCGTCGCTTTGAACTGTGTTCCGTTGACTTTTGTTCCTTCAGATCTGAAACCGTGGCGTATCCACTTTCAGTTATTAAAATCTGAACCAATCTTACAGCAGGCTCAAGGGTCACACCCTTCCTTGTCAACCCCAGGCCCTGTGAGAGCTGACGTGCCCTGGAAAAGGGGAGTGGTCACACCTTCCTTCCTCTCCTCTTGAGTTCTGCACTCAAGCCCTAAGGTGCTCAAGGTGAACCTTTTTTGGCTTTGGCTGATGTTCTATCTCTTTAAAAAAAAATGGGGTAGCATTTAACACAGTTCTCATCAGTAGGGGTGAGCACACCACAAACTTGCCTTGTTCAGCAGACAGGGTGGAGCTTCCATCCAGATACAGCTAGAGGAAGATCTCCAAGCTTCTTCTAAGTGCTGCAGTCTCCGTTCCTGAAAAAGGCTGTTTCCCACCCAAAGCTGGCAGGACACACATTGTTGGAAATTCTTGGCCATCACTGGGGCCGTCGTTTTATTTGAAATAGCAACAGAGAATTTTCTTTACTTAAAGTAAGTGGCAGAGGCGTGCTTTGGGACACACAGTTGGCAATATATTTGATTGCTTTGTTCTTTGCTTGGGATAAGGAAGTTACTGGAGAGGACTGTGCTGGCTGGTGTTACGCCAAATTGACCCAATCTAGAGCCATCAGAGAGGAAAAGGCCTCAATTGAGAAAGCGCTTCCCTAAGATCAGGCTGTAGGCAAGCCTGTAAGGGCATCTTCATAATCAGTGATTAATGTGGAAACACTCAGGCCATTGTGGATAATGCCACCTCTGGGCTAGTCTTTCTGGTCTCTGTAAGAAAGCAGGCTGAGAAAGCCGTGGGGAGCAAGCTGGTCAGCAGCACCCTTCCACGACCTCTGCATCTGTTCCCTGCCCTGCTTGACTTCCTGCCCTTCCTGATTCTGATGATGAACAGTGATTTGGAACTGTGAGTGAAATAAACCATTTCCTCCCCAAGCTACCTTTGGTTGTGGTGTTTCATCATAGCAGTGGTACCTCAACTAGGACAGGGCTGAGGAAGTGGGGTGCCTGACTGCACAGAGAATTCCCAGGCCAGGAGAACACTGCCTTTTATTCTCTTAATTAATCAATAAGTTACTTTGTTTATTTGTTTATTGACTGGTTGATCACAGCTGGAAATCAAACAGAGGACTTGGAGCAGGCCTGGCAAGGCCTGTCCTCCTGAGCTATCTCTCCTGCCACATTCTTCCCCTCTAAGGACTTGAGGAACAGGGTTAAGGGAAAATGTAGCAGGAGGAACCGCCTTTTAAAAGAACACGCTGAGACCTTTAGATCAGCGAGGCTCAGAATGACCAGTAGAAAAATCATCTGTGCTCTAGCTTTTCTTTCCTTTTCTGCATCACTAATGTGTACTCAAGGTTACTGTTTTCTGTATTGCTAGCTGTGAGGACGCTGACAACAGCCTCATATGGGGGTCCTCCTGCCACACTTCCCAGCCAGTGTCCACTCGGAGGTAATTTAAATTCGTGATGCAATGCTGTTTGAAAACCATTTCTTATGAATTAAATTATAAGCATTCCCCATGTAACAGAAAGCTCATTGACTACTGCCCTTTAGAAATCTGATTTTCTCCAAAACACATTTTGTGAACTAGCCCATGTGACTTGTCATGTTGAGTTTGAATGTCCAACTCTCTGCACAGAGACCGTGTTGATTTACCTGTCATTTGCAGTAAAGGTTTGATGCACACAACGGTAAATTCAATACCTACTGTGTAAGCACTCTTCTCATTTCTGTACAGGATATACTACAAGCTATCATTCCTAAAGGAGCAGCTGTGCAATTTGTTCACTTCCATTAAACGATCTTCTGATATCTTTGACAGAAAACTCAAAATATGCCTATGACTCTTTCAACGTATTGCGTGAGGCCTTTAATGTTCTGAGTTGGTAGAACCATATTGACATAGTTAATTATCTAGTGTTTTTAAATCTTATGTGCGTACTAAGGTCTTACTTTTTGTCCTTATAGCATTGAACTCTTTAGAAACAGATTTCAGGTCTCTTACCTCAACCTAATTTGATGACCATTACCTTCTCCTCCTTGTGTTTTAGTTTTTTATTACATTTATTTATGTATTTAGTTTTATTTTTTTTAATTGTTGCTGTTGTTTTTTTTAAAATTTGGGTGCTTTTATTTTTTTATTTTTTAAATTTTATTTTATTAATTTATTCATATTCCATCTCAATGGTTATCCCATCCCTTGTATCCTCCCATTCCTCCCTCTCTCCCATTTTCCCCTTACTCCCTTCCCCTATGACTGTGACTGAGGGGGACTTCCTCCCCATGTATATGCTCATAGGGTATCAAGTCTCTTCTTGGTAACCTGCTATCCTTCCTCTGAGTGCTACCAGGACTCCCCATCCAGGGGATGTGGTCAAATATGGGGCACCAGAGTACGTGTGAAAGTTAGACCCCACTCTCCATTCAGCTGTGGAGAATGTCCTGTCCATTGGCTAGATCTGGGTAGGGGTTTAAAGTTTACTGCTTGTATTGTCCTTGGCTGGTGTCTTAGTTTGAGCGGAACCCCTGGGCCCAAATATGCCTATCATAATGTTCTAACTGTAGGTTTCTAGGACCCTCAGGATCCTTCTACTTTGCCATTCTCCCATGCTTCTCTCATCTAGAGTCCCAATAAGATGTCCTCCCCTCTGTCCCAGTTTCCTGGTAAGTGAAGGCTTTCATGGGACATGCCCCTTGGGCTAGTATGCAGATATAAGTGAGTATATACCATTTGCGTTTTTCTGCTTCTGAGTTAACTCACTCATTATGATCATTTCTAGCTCAATCCATTTGTCCACAAATTTCAGGAATTCCTTGTTTTTAATAGCTGAGCAGTATTCCATAGTGTAAATGTACCACAGTTTCTTTCTCCATGCTTCTACTGAGGTGTGTATGTGTGGGCATGTGTGCCACAGTGCAGAGGTGTGTATGTGTGGGCATGTGTGCCACCGTGCATATGTAGAGGCCAGAGGATAATATTCAAGAGTTAATTTTCTCCTTCCAACTGTTGAACGCAGGTCTTCATGAGCTACTGAAGCAATTACTCGAATCCTCTAGTCATCTTGCTAGCTCTCTGCCTGGTCCTGACTAAACTCCCTGCAAATGGCCAGGAGCCATTGCAGTACAGCCCGGTGATCTTGGAGGAGCTCTGGGGAGTGTGAGGGTGTGGATGGGGGTGGGGAGCAGGACATAGTGTTTCACTGCATTCTTCTGGGTGACTTAAAGCACGTATTAGTTCCTTTCCTCACTGCTGTGACAAAATACCTGAAATAAAGAAAGACAGGGAGGGAGGGATTATTTCGGTTCACATTGTGAGAGGGTACAGTCCATCCTTGTGGGCCAAGTATATTGCAGGCGTAGAAGCAGCTCATTATAGTGTGTCCACAGTCAGGAAGCAGAGAATGTAGTTGCTTGGCTTGTTTTCCTCTTTCAATTCAGTTTAGAATCCCAACGCATGGATGGTGCCTCCCCCATGCACAGTGTGCTTTCTTTCCTCAGTGACATTTCTCTGGGTGTGCTCTTCCAAAGATCCAAAGCATGTCTTCTAGGTGATTCTAAATCCTGTTAGGTTGACCATTAAGACTCTGCATCACAGCAGCATTGCTATTTCTAAAGATCAAGTCACGACAATGACATGGGGTAGCGGGGGAAGGAACTTGCAGGTCAAGATTGTATCACTTTCTTGTTTACACCTTTTGTTTGTTTGTTTGTTTAGTATGTGTTGGGGCAGGGAATGTCACCCATGCCACATGTGTATGTGGAGATCAAAGGCAACCACAGGAGTTAGTTCTCTTTTTCCTCCATGTGGGTCTAAGATCAAACTCAAATGACCCATCTTTGAAGCGAGTACCCTCCCAAAAGCTAACTTCCTTCCTTCCTTCCCTTCTTCCTTTCTTTTAACATAATTTTACTCTCTATCTCTTCCTACTATGTAACACTGTCCTAAATCCTAACACATTAGACTTTAGTATTTCTTTTATTTCTCTAAAAGCTATCAGAAGTGGAAGAAGGGGGAGGAGGCTGGGGCCATGAGTTTTCGAGCCACATTACTGACTATAAATCATGTAACCTTGAGTTTCACTTTCCTCTCTTGCAAATTCAATTGAGCCTTTGAATTTCCCATTACTGCCTCTATGTGCTTGTACCCTCCCTATGCAGATTTTACTACCATTCCTCCAGGCTTAATTTGCTCTATAATTTACTGGGAGGTGAACAAATTCTTTAAGCTTTTATATGCAATGTGAAGAGTAAAACTCAATTAACAGCTTCTCTTTGGGTTTAAACAATGTATTTTATATACAAATCCAGTTCATGCATTGTTTATTGCTATTAAGTCTGTCAAGGCTTCTGGGTTTTCTGTATTATTAAAGGCATTCTGGTGACCAAAATGATGAATGCCTTTGAAGTCTCTTATTCTAAGACATCTAGTCTGATTACTGTAACTTGCATGGCAGGTTCTCATTGATGTGGAATATGGAATATTGTGTTTTCAATTTATTTTTTTACACATACATTTATATTATTACACATATGTACAATAAACTACCTATAGCAAGACAGACCCAATCAGGAATTATATAAATGTTACATTCTTAGTGTTTTGGCTATTTGTATTTGGCAGCCTTGAAGAAAACATCTTTCATATCTTGGTGTATCTAAAATTCTGAAAGCAAATCAATCTCCATCACATCTTGTCATTATCAGCTTAAAACATCTATATAGACCTAAAAACATCTTAACCCCTAAACAACTAAGCTTCCTTGTAAAACTAAGCTACCTAGTCTTCAACTCCATCAGAAACTTAAGAAGGAATAAACTTGATTATCTGAGTATGCTGGGAGTGCAAGTTAGTAGCTTTCCAACTGAGAAGAAGACAGACAGTTTTCTACCTGAATAGCCACCCAAAACTCTTTACAATGTTGGAGCATCTTCTTCAGCCTTCTGGCCCAATATATCTGACAGACATATTTGTGAGGCAGGAACTATTGATGACTTGGTTATCCTGTCTTAGCAGATACTGAAGTACATGCAGCTATTTTTTATTGTTGTAACTGAAGTCACAGCTATTTGATAGAAATTCAAGTCATAAGATGCTAAAATGTTCTGAGTGCTAAACCAGTTAGAAGAAGCTATTGGTGCGTTCTTTATCAGAACCCCCAAACTCTTGGCTCCATCAAAATAGCTACTGTTAGTAAGACAGCCTAAGATACTAATCCCAGCCATGACTGTGAGTTTCTTTAAAGACCACATTACCCATCATGACATTGTCAACCATTGTCAAGAAGGTAACAAGGTGAGACAAAGCGCGGCCTGGAGATTTTTTGTTGTTGTTGTTGTTTTCTGTTAATTTTTTTATTCTTTGACAGTTTAATACATTGATATAATACATTTTGATCATATCCACCTACCATTACCTCTGTATGTGTGTTGGTGTGAGGCCATCTGCTAAGCATGGGCAACCTACCAGTGGCCACATGTCCAGAAGTCAAGTACTCTCCTTCCCTCAGCACCCATCAACGGCCAGTGGCTTTTCTGCGGCCTGGAGTTTTACTAGCGATAAATGTCAAAATGTCTTCCTGATTTTCTTCAAAGTTTACGAGAGCTAGATGCAGCCTTATGGTGGATCTGAAGACTTGTAAGTTGCACTGAGCAGAGGTGTCATGGCAGGCTGAGAAGGTGGTGTTCGTTGTCATAGTGTATTTTCTCACCTTGTTTTGTATTTAGAACAGCCTAACCTGACTCATTCACTTCGTGTTTTCCTGCTTCCTTACACCATCATCACTCCATATGGTGCCATTGTCTCCCAGCCGTATTTTCACCAGTTAGCACAAGCTTGCTGCCCTTTAATTGTTTGGAAATTTAAATTCATGGGCGGTAGTTTCAGATGGTAAGACAATATTGCAAATTTACCCAAGGAAAATGAGTCAGAGTGTTTTTTGATTCCAAAACAAAATGGGTCTCCATGCTAAGGAAGAACTCTTGATATCCTTAGCTCACCTGCCTAAAAAAGAAAAAAAAGAGGTAGTTTTCGATTAGGGAGGATCAGATAAAAACTTTAGATGCCTTCACTTATAATGAATTGATTTCATGTATGCTAAGTTGAACTGAGCTCCCCACCTCTCCATGCCTTCCTTTTGGAAGGAAAAAACAAAAAACAAAAAACAAAAAAACAACAACAACAACAAAAAAACCAAAACCAACATCATTTCTTCAGACTTTCCAGAGCTTACCCTCCCACCCTTTCTACCTTTTTTTTTTTTTTTTTAAACTGGATCTTTCCCTAACCCTGGAGTCAACCAATGTGACCAATGTGGCTAGCCTCTGGGCAGCAACCCCCCCCCCCCATTCTTGCTCTCTCTGCCTTGCAAATGCTGCTCTGGAGTTACAGTTGTGCACAGCAGCACACAGCATTTTACATGGCTGTTCGAGATCTGAACTCAGGTCCTCAGGCCTCTAGGCCATCCCTGAATCACCTATGCCGTTTCCCCATCCCTAGGCCCCCAAGTGTTAAACCTCAAAACTGAATTCCCTTAATTCTGAGCAACAAACAGATGCCCACGCTACAATGTCTCCACACATGGAGAGGACAGACTCCAGCACATGAACATCACTATTTCTGTGGGCGGATGACAATACATCAGGCCCTGGCACTCAGCCACAGAACAGAACTCACCGAGTCTGTGAATCTTGAGATAAGCAGGGGAGTGGGGTGGGGATGGAGATCCGGAGCAATGCAACCGGTGCTCATTGTCTTGGAGACAATTACTAAGGGAGAAGCTGTAGACACCCTTTGCCCAGTGAGGAAGGTTGCCCAGTTCTTTTGGCAGGCTGGCAAGGTTCTCTGATGACTTCTCTGCAGTTGCCTCTTCAGAACAGGTGAGTACGGCTGCTGTAACTGGCTTCCCGGCTTAGCACTCTCATTACTTCTTTCTGGAAATTGGTCGTTTCAGCACAGTAGTTTCCATTACTTTATATTCTAGTGTTTGCTGTAGTCTTTGGGGGTGCGGAAAGCAGATTTCATTTGCTTCCATATCACCTTCCAGGTTTAAAGAGAGCCAGAAAGAACTTAGGCCTGCCAGAGACAGGAGTGCCAGTAATGAAGTAGTGGGCCCCTGAGGACATGGATGACTTGCTTTATTCTGAGGGAAAAATAGAGGACCTTGGCATTTTGCAAATGACCCTTGTCAAAAGGAATTGAATAGCTGAAAACAAAAAAACATCTTTCTGATTTGATTTCAATAGACTTTAGGGTCCGCTTTTTTTTTTCTTTTGCTTCTGTAGGGCTAATGATTTGTTCATTTCTTACACTGAGGTCATACACTTTGTCCGTGGTATAAAAATCATGTAGCTAAGCACTGTTGGATGCTGTGGTGTTTTGTAACATATAAAATAACACATGCTTTTTTTGTGTGTGTGGAATCCTGCTATTAAGATGGAAGCCTGGAGTTTGTAGATAGCCTCTGAGCTAAGCAGAAGACAAACTACTTCCCTTTTATTGGGAGTCTTTTCAATGATTAAAAAATAAGATGCCAGGCAACAGATATAATATGGAGAAGTTTATTATATGAGCATGGGGAGGGAAGAAGAAGGAGAGAGATACCCCCAGAGAGAAACAGAGACAGAGAGATAGAGACAGCAAGAGGGGAAGAGAGAAAGAGGGAGAAAGAGAATAAGAAGTAAGAGAGAGAGGTGAGGTGGGTTTGCCTTTTTATATACTGGGCAGGGCCACGCCCACTGGCAGGTTGGCAGTGACATTACAGGAGGCAGACAGGCAGAATCCTGACAGTTCCTTCTTTGCCTGCTCTGGGGAACACCAGATCTGCTAAGGAGCTTCACTTGGCCCTCAGGGAGATTACAAGCCCAATCCTTTCCTGATAAGAAACCATTTCAGCAAGCACCTGGGGATTCCTGGTGATGCTTACTATGTTAATGAGATGTCTTGGTGTCTTGGCTCTCAACTAATGACCTTTAAAATACACCTGGAGCTCTTCCCCTACCCATAAGGTAATTAAGTACCTCTTTCCCGCTTGCTTTTTTTTTTTTTTTACATGTATATCAAGTATTCCTAGTCCCAGTGAATCAAATACATTCACCCTAGAAACCCCTCCCACTGCCAAAGGTTAATATGTCCCTGATTTATGAAATAAAGGCCTGCTTTCTAATTCCAATCTTCCACTGTGAGGACCTGAGATTTATCATTCATTCTGGGGAAAGACTGGCTCCCCTCCTCCCTGGAAATTTGCCGCTGAATGCCCTGAGCTTAGCTGCCAATCAGGCAGCCCCCCTGCCCAGCCACCATTAGCTTCTGTTGTTCACCAGCAGCATACAAAACCGTGGCCCTGTGTTCAGACAGAACTGTGTCTCACCCAGGCCTGCCTTTTGGTTGGTTTCTGGCTATCGCCTGCACCCCTGTCATGAATACAGCAGCTTACCTGAAGGGCTGTAACGCTGAGGTACCATCACAGGCTTTTGGAACGCCCAAGTTTCCAATGCCTTCTGGTACCAGCAATCTCATTTAAAAAGAGCTAATTCTAATACTCGCCCTGAGCACTCTGAGCCCCTCCTGAGAGAGAAATGGAACATCTGGTCTAGGGGGTTCCTCTGTTCCCTCCTGAAAGCAAAGGAGCGCCTAGGCCAGCCTGCGGGAGAAACACAAGAGTATGTTTCCAGCCTGGCAGCCCAGGCATCCATGCCCTGAGACAGCCCAGGCTACCGCCTGATGCAGAAAAGTTTGTTAAAAACAATGTAAACAACCTTTACACTTTATCTGTACTTTTGACAGCTGCCACACATATTCCTGCTTTTTGGTGCTAGCTTGCTGTTGTATATTATGTGAATCACAACCTCCACTGCTTTCTCTTTTCTTTCTCTTTTCTGTCTCTGGGGGGACAGCTCCATAGTTCTTTGCTTGCTGGTTGGCTGCAGGTCTCCTCAAGCCTAGGAAAGTCTCTGGATGTCGGGCCTTAAGTCAGTAGCTAAGTAAGAATTTCAGTTCACCCACAAAAGATCTCAAAGACGAGTGGCCTTGCTCATTTCCTCTTTGTGTTGTTCTTTTTCTCACCTTACATTTCAAAATTGTTTACTGATGGGAGGACTTGGTAATTTCCAAAAAGAAAAATACAACCATGAAATCTACAACATCGCCACTAAGGAGCACGATTTTGCTCCTCAGTTATGGCTCAGCAGGTTGGAATGGGTGTGTGAGCAGTGACTTTGCCAGGCTTGCACAGGCAGGTCTTCTCTCTGGGTGAGCCATCTCCCCGGCTCTCCAAGTTGACTGAGCCATTCTTATTCCGATGCTTGTTCTAGATTGAACACATTTATACCCATTTTAAACGACAGATGCCTTGCAAGTCTTCTTAACATCCATTAAGTTTCAGTTTCTTAAGGTGCAGATTTAGACATAAGCTCCTGTACGACTGTCACAGAGGCCCATTACATCCATTTGTATGGATCTTACCAGTTTACAGACTAATCATATTCAGCTCCTGGCTGAGGGGCCCTTTCTTCACACTTCTATCAACCACCTACATATGCCAGGGTGCTTGCTGCCATAATCTCTTATCGTCTGTAGACACTAAGAAAACCTCAACGTGAATACCTCTCAACCAACCATGTCTATTAAAAATCAGGAACAATGTAGTATTTAATGAAACTGCTTTGCAGTGGTAAGCCTATAGAATATGGGCCAACTATGATGATATAATGAACCCTTAATCAGGTCAGCTGGGGTGGATATTCACTGACAAGCAATTCCCTGGTCCATGGAGTCATCAGGTTATCAATAAAGTGTTGGAAAACCCTTCCTTCTCAATGGCTTTATTGGTAAAGTTTCTAATTATTTCATGAAAAGAGGTTTCCATGATTCTATTACTTATGATTTCTTTGTCCATAGTACATTTTTTAGATGGGGTCTCAGGTATCTCAGAGTGTCCTTGGACTTTCTATGTAGCCAATGATGACCGTGAACTTGCAGTGTTCATACCTCTACCTTCCCTACCTCCTAGTACTGGGATGTGCTACCATGCCTAGTTTATACAATGCTGCGAACTAAACCCAGGGCTTTCCTCATGCTAGACAAGGCAAGTGCTCTCTCTACTAACTGAGCCATATCTGTTTTAAAATACTTATGAACAGATGGCTAGCTGTGCCATCTTTTGATTTAAGTTACTGGTACTTTGTAATGCCATATTACACTATTAGCTCATTTTGAGGCTGTGCTGAGCTAAAACCCAAAGTATTGTTTTACAAGTCTTTTTAAAAAATCAATTAATGTATTTATTCACTTTATATCCAGATCATAGCCCCTTCCCTCCTCTCCTTCTGGTCCCACCTTTCTTCCTTCTTTCCCCTCCCCCTCCCCCCTAATTCTCAGAAAAGGGGAGACCCACCTGGGGAGACCCACCCACCCAACCCAGCTCATCAAGTTGCATCAAGACTGAGCAAGTCCTCTTCCCTTGCGGCCTAGGCATCCCTGCCAGGGGGGTGTGATCAAAAGGCAGGCAACCTAGTCCAGGCCAGAGACTGTCCACACCTCCTTTACTAGGGGACCCACATGAATCCTGAGCTGCCTACTTGCTACATCTGTGTAGGGAGCCACGGTCCAGTCTATGCATGGTCCTTGGTTGGTGTTTCAGTCTCTATAAGCCCTCCTGGGCCCTGGTTAGTTTGGCTCTGTCAAAAAAATTAAACACCAACAAACAAAATAATTTAATTAAAAAGGGGATACAGAGCTAAACAGAGAATTCTCAACAGAGAAATAGCAAATGGCCAAGAAGCACTTAAAGAAATGCTCAACATCCTTAGTCATAAAGGAAATGCAAATCAAAACGACTCTGAGATTCCATCTTATACCAGTCAGAATGGCTAAGATCAAAAACTCAAGTGACAGCACATTCTGGTGAGGATGTGCAAAAGAGGAACAGTCTTCCTTTGTTGGTGGGAGTGCACACTTGTACAACCACTTTAGAAATGAGTCTGGTGCTTTCTCAGAAAATTGGCAATAGCTCTTTCTCAAGACCCAGCTATACCACTCCTGGGTATATACTCAAAAGATGCTCTACCATACCACATGGACACTTGCTCAAGTATGTTTAACAAGTCTTGTTGATAATAAAGTCTCCCCATCCCCATTAACAGACAACCTCCCTGTGAATCTAAGTGAAGATGGTTCCACAGATCCTTGTTTTATGGTGTCTTGTTGTAATGGGTTGGCTTTTCACCTATTAAAGAACATTAAACTATTTTTTTCAACATGGAGTATATTTTTCCATAATGAGAGCGATTGAGCCTCTCAGAATACTTGGTCTCCTACAAAGAAGACTGAATGAAAAAACATCATATTTTAAAAGGTAAGACATGATATTGTTTCATAGTTTATAATGAATCCTCTCATTTGTTAAAATATACATAACAGCCTACTGTATGACAAACTCTTGGTCTTGCAGATACTTGTTTAGGAAATGCATAGAACCTTAGTCTTTCTGAAAGGGGTGTTCTGTGGAGGAGATGAAAAGTCAGAGCATGGTAGGAAGGAAATGAACAACAGGCTGGTAAGTGGGTTGGGCAAGTAGGTATTTAATCTACAGAGAATGTTGAAATGGGTGACATTTACAGTGATATGGGCAAGCCAGGAGGGTTGCAACTACCCAAAGATCCGGGAAGCAGCATTCAGGCTAGAAGGGAGCAGCAAGTGCAGGCAGAAGAAAGCAGCGTGGCCTGGTTAAGAATGGAAGGGCACCCATTGAAGAAAACTTGGTGAACAAGAGATACGTGGGTGGAAAGATCACAAATGGCACTGTCGGGGAGGGTTTAGAATATTCTTTCTGGATTGCCAGTTGACAACAGTTCAGTTAATAAACAACCCCTCTCACTGCAGCTCTAGCCAAATCATGTTTTCCTGCATTGTTTATAAGAACATGGCAGGAAACTGATGTACTTGTATGGGTCTCGGTTTACCTATGAAGTCTTTTTTTCAATGTGTAATTCAGGTTGAACAGACAGACTCAGTTCCTTTTGATTTATTCTCAGATAATTGATAGTTTATCTGTTCCCTGCTTCTGAGTCATGAGTTCAGCAGGAAGTATTCCCTAGAATTAATGGTTCTGAGCTAAGATTTTTCCAATCTGCTATCCTCCTAATTTCCCCTTTCCTCCTTACTGCACAGACACGGTCAAATGTGGTCCTCGATGGAGGATGCAGTATAGCTCAACATTCAGCAGAGTGATCTTCCGGACTTAGAACAATGAGGCTTCCTTCCCGGCAAATCCAAGTGATTTGTCTGGTTTATTATATTTTAAGCTTAGAGATACTTTTTCTTATAAAAAAACAAAAACAAAAAACACCAGGAAACCAAAAACCCAAAGCAAATAAGTGATTACCTGATTTTGTCATTTCTTTGTGACTGGGGACTTTATATCATGTGTCCCAACAGGTGAGTCACCTGAATCAAGGAGCCCTCCTTCCTGCATTATGCAGAACTAACATATGGCACCAGATAAAAACCTTCTCTCTGAATAGAAATTCTAAATATAAGAATACCAAATAGATGAGCCAAGAGGAAGTACAGAGTGCAGGTAACGGACACGAGTTATGAAAGGGGATATAAACCTAATTGTCTTGCTTATTCTAATTCTATCGTGTATTTTTCTGTTTTGGTGTGGGATAAATGCATACAATATATTCTATCCTGAAAGTATAAAATTTGACAGGTCACCACACCTTCTGTTCCAAATGGCAGTTCTAACTATGTATAAATTCATGTTAAGTTGTACAACATTATGTCTGGTTAAATTTGGTGTGTGATTTTCTTATTTATTTGCAGCTTTTTAACAATAAGGTTTACTATTAAAATAGAAATATTTAGACAAAAAATAATTCCTAAATTCCAGCCTTTGGCAAAATAATGTAATGGCGTATATTGATTGTCAACTGGACAGGACTTGGAGCCACTGAAGAAACAAGTTCTGGGCATGTCTGTAAGGGATTATCCAGTTAGGTTAACTGAGATGGAAAATGCCAACCTGAATGTGGGGCACCATGCCATGGGCTAGAGGACTGAGCTATCTGAGGGCAAACATGCATGTATAGAATCCCTGACTGCAGATAGAATGTGACAACTACCTTCCTCTCCTGTTGTACCCTCAATTAGACAGGTAACTAATACAGGGAATATGCCTTTTCTGGGCTTACTTTTATTAACAGTAGTAGCCTGTGGTAAAAAAAAAAACCAACTAAACAAACAAGCGAACAAACAAAACAAAACCTCCCCAAAACAAACAACCCCCCAAAACAAAAAAAGGACCCCCAAAACAAAAAAAATCTAAAATGAGAGAAGGACTACTGGGGAGAGAGGTCAATAAATAAAATGCTTGCTGCTCATGCATTAGACTTTTGAGTTCAATCTCCAACACTCGTGTAAGAAGCTGGCCATGATGGCTTTTGTTCATAACCTCAGTGCTGAGGAGCCAGAGACAACAGGACCCTTGGGTTCTCTAGCCAGCCAGTGTAGCCCCAACTGATGAACTCTAAGAGGAGACCCTGTTTGTAGATAGTGCCTAAGGAAGGACAAGTGAGGTTGATCTTGGGACTCTACAACCACGTGTGAACACGTACTTGTAGACACACACACACACACACACACACACACACACACACACACACACGCATATGCACACATACACACACACAGTGGGGGCGATGGAGAGACGGAGAGAAAGAGAGGAGGAGAGAGGGAGGGAGGGCAGGCAGGGTGAGGAGGCAGGGCATGTATGTAATTATACAGGTATGTTAAGTCTCTGTCATGTAACCATAGGAATTGGAGCCTAATGACTCTGGCTATTAGTGGTCCAGTTGTGAGCACTATGAGGCTATGCACTTTTCCTACTTTGTTGGCTAATATAAGTGAACAAATTTACAATAAAAATCATAGATTCCCTGGAAAACTTACTATGAAGATAGTAAAATACATCACAAAAGTGGTCTGGCCTAAAAAGAGGTGCTTGGCAAACTCTCCCCTGAGGTGCCAGCTACTTATGAAGCTTTATAGACAACAAACAAACAAACAAAACAAAACAAAAAACCCATCCTGAATAAAAAGGTGGATCTTCTTTGTGATGGTTTAAACAAATCTATGATTTTCTTTTCAGAAATGTTATATGCATCTTTACACAACACATTAGAAAATGAGGTGACTTTTTCTTGGGATCTTCAAAGAAAATTTAAAATATATCCAACTTGCCAGTTACTATCCCCTTCCTGTCTCCACAGGCAGAGCTATGTTAAATGTTACAAATGACAAGACTTGAGTTAGATTTGGACATATGCTCCAAGTGAATGACTTCTATCATACTAAAGTTAGAGTGTCTTATAGTCAAACATATGTGGGGAAATACTCGTTAGATTTTCTGTGCAACACAGTTAGAGCAACCAGTGAATTCTGTATACAGAATTTATGTGTAATTTGATGAGCTTTCTAAGTTTTGCAAAGTTTTAGAGACATGTGTAAAAGAATGGTGCTCATGCCTTTTTAAATGCATTTCTTCTCATTTTATTCCATAACTATCCGGATATTGCTGCCAGCCTCAGTTTCAAAAGAACATCACAAAGACAGCTTGTCCAGAGGCTTAGAAAGAAAAACCCGTGGAATGCCAGTCAGATGATGCAAACATCAAGGGAAGACATTTCAGTGACAGAAGACATTTCTTTTGTCCCCTCGACCTTATGGGATGCTTGGCTAAACATCACTCAAGCCATTGCTGTTATGGAACAAATTAGTTAATCTCCCCAAAGGATAATACTTACTTTTTATACATTTTCACAAATAAAGGAGAGAGGGTAAGCAAGCAGTTGGAGGCTATAGCATATGTTCACAGATTTGAGAAAAAGAAAGGGGAAAGAGGCAGAAAAGACAGAGATGATGCAAAGGGCCAATTTACTTTTTCCTTCTGTTCACCAAAGTATTATTCTTATTTAATGTTTAAGACACCCATTTCTTCTTTGTCTCAATCAATCTGTGTCTCCCAAAATGTCTTCTCACACTGTGAAACAGTTTGTAGGCATTTCTTACATCTTGACTGGAATCCTAGTCGTAGAAGAAACTGGAGCTGGCTACAGGGGCTGTTTCTGTACATGTGGCCCAACAAGCCCACACTTCCAGCACCCTCTTAATTGTCCTATAGTGAACATAGAAGTTTGTGCTTTGCTGGGTTTGGAGACTGACCTGCTCTTTCACTCGCCCAGGCGTGCCTAGAAGGAGCCAGTCATCTGTTTCTTCCTCTTCTATTTTCTCAATAAGAAACAAAACCAAACCAGAATTAACACTATGCATACATTTTTTAAAGGCACATAAGAAAATGACATACATAAATTCATGTGTTAATTCATTGAAATCAATTTAATTTTAAAAATTGATAAAATTATAAATATAACAAATGCTCTTTTATCCTTTTTGGTGGATAAAACAGCATTCTCTCTCTCTCTCTCTCTCTCTCTCTCTCTCTCTCTCTCTCTCTCTCTGTGTGTGTGTGTGTGTGTGTGTGTGTTTCATGCATGCATGTTATACTTGTACAAATCTCAAAAAATGAAAATATTTATAATTTAATGGTTGAAAGTTATTTATTTATATTATGTGTGTTTTCATCCTGCCTGTGTGCAAGTACCCACAGAATAGTGTCAGATCCCTTGGAGCTGCAGTCACAGGCAGTGGAGAGCCATCTGATGTGAGTGCTGGGAAGTGAACCCTGCTCAGTTAAAAGAGCTGCACATACTCTGAACCACTTATTTATATCTCCAGTTTGAGTTTTATGTTTTAATATATCAGATGAGATAAATTTAGTTCCAGAACTGGTAATAAAATGGCAAGTATTAATTCAATGTTTCTCTTTCATAAGAAATAGCATCCATGGCCTGGCATGACTATGTATATGCACGTATGTGTGCATTTGTGTGTGTGCATACATGTATGTCTGTTTGTGTTTGTCTGTGTCTGTTACATCCTAAGCACAAAATCCCTGAAACCCTCCTTTGTCTTACAGAGTAAGGAGGAACGCTAGACAAATCAGAAACGGATCTGGGTTGTAATTTTCACGTTTCCTATTCTAACATAGACACTTGTTGTTGATTTTTTTTCTCCTCTTTAGCTGGCTGTGAACACAATGTCTGATTTGTAATTCTCTTTAATTCCCCAAGAAATAAAAGAGAGTCCTGCAGCCAGTTGAAAAGAGAACAATCCACATCTGTTGGAGAAGAGTGATTGGGGTGTTCCTTGCATGTCGCCATCAATCCCTGAATTTTGCCCAAATGTCCAAGCCTGGCCCATCCCCCACGCCAGTGCAGGGTGGGCCTTCCTAGGCCAGAGGTCTATACTTCTCACAGAGTAGATTCTTTTCCTATAGATAAAACTCACTATTCTTTGTTCTGTGGGAGAGAATGCTTCTGTACCACCTCACATTAATTGTTGTGAAGTTTTTCTCAAGTAGTCTCCGTAGCTAATTCTCACATTTTCTCCCACAGAGAATCTGTTTCATGTAGGTGCCTTTGAACATGCTATTTTTTCCTGTTTATATCCAGGAACAGTTAGTGTCACATTTATTAGGACATCAATGTTACATCTTTGTAGCATCACAAGGGCTGTATTCTTCCAAAGTGAGAAACTGGAGGGTGCGTGATGTGACAGTGTTGGACTTGCCATTGCTTGTGCTGACGCCTGATAAGTTCGGATGGAAGCCGTAAGGGAGGGCACACCCAGTGGAGAGAGGGATGTGGACTAAATGGGTTGTTTGAAAAGGCTCTGAACATGACAAGTTTCCTGCAATTTTCTCCCATTATAGTACATTTATACTTGGTTAAATAGTACAATGCATTCTGAAAAGGATCTTTGTAAAAGACATAAAACCAAATGTGGCACAGTACATGTTTTGTTTTCCGTCATATAATGTAGAAGAAAGCATGGGGTTCGAGGCATCGGTTTAATAAATGGAGGGGGTTGTTGAAGAGTGTGCAACACTAAGCTGGAAGGGTGTAGACTGAGAAAGAAGGGTCCTCTTGTAAGGACGGAGAGAAGAGATGCTTCATGGTGGAGAGGCCAGCTCAGAAGTGCGCCTGGCAAAGTAACCACATCAGTGCTGACAGATGTAAGGTATGACTCTCTCAGATCACAAAGCACGTACGCAGTCAGAAGGCCAGAACTTAGCAAGAACGGCCCCCAGACGCAGTGTGGGTCATTTCTCTTCCACGCACACCTGGCCCTTCCCTGAAGTGCAGTCATAAATCGCAAGCAGGCTACCCTCTACCACTTCACGTATTGGCAACTGGAACTATTGTGCCACACACGCAAAACAAACGAAGTCAAGAACACATCGAGAAAGGGAGAGGAAGGGCCCGTGGAGATGATCCACAGTGTTGCCGAGCGTGACATTGTGAGTTCCATCCCTGGGATGCGAGAGATAGAAGGGGAGGGCCAGCTGCTACAGTTCTACACAAACAACTCAGCACAAGCACCCCTAAACTGAATAAAGAGATGGTTTTTAAAAGTAATTTTTGTAGTAATATATAGTGAGATATATGTATATCACATATATACATATATATCACAATACACACAGAACCAGACATACCACTCTTATACCACACACACATTCATAGTCACCTACCATGTGCACTCATGCATGTGCATGGACACACACACAGACACACACACAGACACACCACACACACACACACACACACACACACACCACACACACACACAGACACACACACACACCACACATACAGACACACACAGACACACAGACACACACCACACACACACATACCACACACACACCACACACACACACACACACACACACACACACACACACACACACACACACCTCTGTCCTTTGCAACGGAAGGAAGAAAAGGCACCAGTAGTAACCGTGGTATACTAGATATTTTTCTCTTGTGTTAATATTAAATTCTGTAGGCAGATAAGAGTAGAGTACAAATATATCAAATAAGAATAATTCAGAATCCCAAAGAAGCATGTTTTAATGCAACTATTAAACTATTTTAAAGCATAGTCTAAAATTATGAAAACCTTTTTAGATCATAAATGTTTTTCAGGTAAGGGACTAACTAAGTTCATTGCCTAACGGGATGCTCAAAGCGGCAGGGGAGATGTTGCTATTTTGTTTTCTTTTGAATATATGGAAAATCTAGTTTTGATTTTTTTTTTGTGCTAGTCCTGAAAAATCATGACAGCTGATTTTAGCTACACACAGCACCAAAGCTGTCCCTGGGTTTGTGTGGCTTTATTTTTATTTAGTAATAAAAAGGCTTTTCAAGTTAATATAAGCTGGCTGACATGTTTCGATTAGCATTAAAAATTTTTGGTTAAAGCTTTAAAAAAACCTTCTCATTATAATTGTTTAAATAGGAATGTAAATACAGAATAAAATAAAGAATTCCCGTTCCATTTTACAAATTATGCCATGCATACGTTTTTTAATATAATTCATTAAATGTCATGTATTATGCTACTGTGTTTATCCTTTCTAATTAGTACTTCTGCTAAGGGTATATAACAATGAGGGAATCAATGAGTGAAGGTCACTGGGAGGTCTGGCTGTACTTCAGAAAAGTAAGGGCTATGACTCAGAGAGGCAGGTGGCAGAGAACAGGAAGTGGAGGGCCCAGCTGTACCAGAGTCTGGGTGTGGGAGGTGTTTATCCAGAGCTCAACTCCAAAGCAGGATTTCTGGGGGCTACTAGCTTTCAGCAGGTCAGCTACGCAGGCACACTCCTGCTGCTTGAAAAAAAAGTCTGGCTTTTCTTGTAGCAAGTTTGTGTAAACAAGATGCGGGCTCCCAGGAATGCCTGCATGATCCTCCTACCTATTTCTGCCCTGTTTAACTGCTGTTTTCATAGTGACAGTCTCTACTGGACAGTGCTTCTGGTGGCTTGTCCTGCTGTGCCCAGCTCGTATCTGCAGCCAGTGCCTTAGAGTGGAAACATCTATCAGAATCCAAGACCTTCCTCTCCTCCTGGTGAGGGAGGTGGTCCTGGCTCTGCAGCTGGAATTGGAAGGACAGAATCATTGGCTCGCTGAAGTGTCAGTGAGTCCCACTCACTGCTAATCTAGCATTAAACCTGGAAGGGCAATCCCTGCCCTCTTGGAGCTCACCAGTTGATTGTCCAGAGCAGACCGAAGCTGAACTCATCTTGAACCACAGAATCATGTCACATTGTGATGCGAAAACCTCTGAAAACCATTTAGTTCAGTGTTTGGCTCACAGCTGACAATGAGCAATATGCACCCCCTCCCACCTTGCCCTACTGAGTCTGACACTGTGTATAAAGTTTTGAAAAATAATAGGCATATAGTCAGCGGTAGAATCTCTTGGTACACACACAATCAGTGCTCAAATACCTTCCCCACCAATCCACCCTCCTGTCTTTATGCTACCGCACACTTCCTGCAGTGATGATTTTGTTCTCTTCGGAGGATGTTCTTTTTAACCTAATTCCACCCACACACCATATGTTGGAGGGTGTTGGTAAAGAGAAGAGACAGAGAACTGTCTGTTCTGCATCTCACACCTGCTCTTAGGCTGGACCTGCCTCCATATATATGGAAACAAGCAGTAAGAATCTCTGAAATGTCAAGCCAAGGGAACAGGCAGGGCCCTTTGCTCTTCTGGGAGTATCCGGAGTGGTATTCTGTAGAATAGCATGGCAGTGCTTTCAATTACCAAGCATGAGTGGACTGGCTCCAGGCCTCCCACCTGCTTTATCCTTGGCAACCCGAGCAATCCAGAGAGATTCAGAGGGAAGCTAGAGAGACTGAGTTTTTTACTTGGTTTTTCTTACAGTCATACGGACTTTGTTCATGACCTCCTCTACTATGCATGAGCTGAGGTGCCTGTAGCTGGCCCAGAATCAAGGAGAACCTACAGATCATAATATTTAAAACGGAATCCATTTAATAAACCATTTTTATAATGATGGTCACTTTCTCTGTCTTCATTTAGGACATTTTGTTGGATCAGTTGAAATGGTTAAGACACTATCACATAGCCTTTTCCTCCATGGTAGGCTGACTATTGCCATCTTGAATTAGGCGTCTGTGATAATCTACATAAGACACCCAGGAGGCTGGCCTCCCTCATGGCTGGGTGAAGGTTGTGGGGCTCCTGAGATCTTCTCCAGAACTCTTATTCTAAACATAAGACAAGATTGGGACTCTAGAGCAGTATAGCTTCCCACAAGTTGCACAATGATTCTTCCCCAAAGCAGCTTTATCATCCCATCCATGCTATAGACATGACTTTTTAGTGATAAAGCTGCCCATACCATAGGTATCTCAGAGGACTTTCTATTACTGTAGCTGCTTTAAGGTCTCTTGTGCTCTTGTAAGTAATCCAGTCTCTAAGATGGGCTCGGTCTTCTCTTTGGTCTGCTGGTGCTCTGCCTAGGGTGGGTTTCCACTTGTGTATGTCTTCCTAGGTCAAGTTGCACTGCCTTCTGCCCCAACTAGCCTCAGGTTGGCAGGAAACTGGTGTTTTCTATTCTCTGCAGTCTCATCAAGTACATTGTTCTTGGGATGACCTGTGTCTAGTAAAGCATTTCAGCTCTTTGATTAAACAAGAAAGTGTTTGTAAGTAGCCTGGGTGTCCCCCCCCCCCCCAACCATCCCTGTGCATTGCTTCCCGTGCATTCGGAACCATAGCGAGCAGTCCTTGATGCTTCTCAGCAACAACAGAAGCTGACTTCAGACTCCAGGACATGGCTCTGTGAGGGTCTCCCAGAGGACAAGTTGCTAAATCACTCTTAGAAAGGAAAAACTATCAAGCTTACAGTATCAGAAAACATTACACAATACTTGCCTATCAAGCTAGGCTGCCCCTGCTGTTCCAGTGTGGTGTTTTGGACGACTGGCTGCCAACCATTTAAAGGAACGGATATCAGGACTCAAGACTGCTGCTCTGTTTTAGAACTGCATTGTGGCCGTGATTCTCTACATTGCACATGCTAGAACACAATGTCAACATTGGTGGCACAATCCTATGTCACCAGTTGTAAGAAGCATGCACCAAATGCCAGTGCATAGGTCAGGAGACCAGAGAAAGGAATTGTACAGTCCTTGCACCAATATTCTGAGACAAACAGATTGAGGGAGTATAAATGTACAACGTACACTGGAATAGAAATACTAAGCCTGAGCCTGATTGTGAGGATGAGTATTTTTTCCTTTTAAAATTAAATTTATTATTTATTTATTATAATTTATTCATGCTACATCCTGATTGTTATCCCCTCACTTGTATCTTCCCATTCCCAGCCTCCCTCCCTCTTCTGCCCTATTCCCCCCCACACACCCAGACCTCTGACAGAAGAGGGCCTCCTCCCCCACCATTTGACCACAGCCTATCAGGTCTCATCCATATACTCTGTATCTCCTTTGTCTGTATGCTGCTGGGCCTCCCCACCAAGGGGAAGTGAGAAAATCTTGGGTACCAGAGTTCATGTCAGAGGCAGTCCCCACACCCTGCCACAACCGTGAAGAATGAGTCATCTTGGCTAGATCTGAATAGGGGGTCTAAGTTTACTGCGTGAATTGTGCTTGGTTGGTACAACAATTTGTGCAGGCCCCCCTGAGTTTAGATCTTCTGGCCTTGATGGTCTCCTTGTGGAGCTCCTAAGCCCTCTGGGACCTTCCATTTCCCTCAGCCCCCTCAGTCTCTTCCACACCACTCTCAGTGCTCCACGCAGAGACAAGGATGGAGTCTCTCAGAGGCCATCTATGTTGGGCTAATATACACTTATAAGTGAGTATATACCAGAGCATGGTTTATTTTTTCTTTCTTTCCTTCTTTCTTTCTTTCCTTCCTTCTTTCTTTCTTTCTTTCTTTCTTTCTTTTTTGAACTGAGAGATCGGGTAGGTAAACTGTAAGTCTGAGTAATTTTAGCAACAGATATTAAAATCTCTGTACACTGGTAGAGATGGTGTTGGAATGAGGTTACTAGAGATTAATTTTTTAAAGTTCAGCTCAATAGGTTTTGTTTTTATGGCTTTTTTGTTGAAGACAGGGTGTCATACAGCTCAGGATGGCCTAGAACTAACTACAACAAAAGGCAATCTTGAACTTCTGATCTTCCTGTTGCTGTGGCTCCATCACACCTGTCATATACAGTGCTGAAGAAGGGACCCAGAGCTTCATGCAATCTCTAGAGCAACTGAGAGAGATCCTCAGCCATGCTTTAAGCAAAGAATCACGTGAGAAAGTTCCCATTTCAAAGAATGCAGAGTAACTCAATGCTAAATCCACAAATATGATAGATGTCCAGAAACTGTATTTAAACCACATACTGGGCTACTGACCACTGTAATATGACCAGTTTTTATAAATTATTTCTGAGACGGAATAACAGATTGACTATTTTTAATTTTTCTAAAAGTTACCTTTTGAGAGCTCTTTTTTTTTAATTTGAACAAAATATAAGAAGAAAAGATGAACACATCAGTGTGTAACTGACTATTTCAGTTTGAGAAAACTTACCAGGAGTTAACAGGTGGGTGGAGAGTGAAGCCAGGATCATACAAATCCATGGCTCAAGTGAGCTTTGTACTCAAAACTAACTGTGGATGCTCTGTGGAGCTGCGCATGCTCCAATGCATGACGTCACACCTGTGCCCACACAAGTGGTCCCGGTTAAACCCAGGGTTCACAAAGCAAAGTCAAGACAAAAACAATCAAGCAAAAACCACCACCACCACCACCACCACCACCAACAACAACAACAAACCCACCCAGTACCCATGAAAGTGGGAATAGGATTTATCTGGAAGAAGGAGGCACTGGTGTGTGGAGAGTATGAGACAGGGCAGGAGGGGTGAGCGTGTGATGGGACTGTATCGGAAACATGTACGGGACTCTCAGAGAATTGATAAACAGAAAGCGTGACCGTAGGTTCTATCATTTGAGGATAAACTAGAAGAAAATATGACTATTGAAAGCAGTAAGTTGCCTCTTCAAGAATATTTTTAGGCTAATCCGAGTTGCTCAGGTGAATTCTATTAAAAGAAACTTGCCAGCATTCGAGGAGGTGAAAGCTGAAATTGCTCTCGATTTGTACCAAGCATCTGAGGGGAGGGTAATATTTTCACAGCACTTTCCACTTACCAGCATTAGTAATTATGGTGCCTCTATGTTTCCAGGGTGAAAGTCGGACCATACAGGTAAAGCTTTATTTTAAAATTAGAGTCCTTCATAGCCCAATTAGAGCTCTGTCCCCTCCAGCCTACAGAGTTCAGCAGATAGCTTACCATTTCCTTTTTTCATCCTCAGCTCAAACTCCAACATATATGAGAGTGGCAGATTCTTGTCTTCATGGCTATCTTCTGAGATCTGACTCCAAAAGGTGTATGGACACCCCCAACACTGATTAAAATGATTCATATTTTCATCCTGCAATGGGCGTTTGTGTGGAGCTTTGATGGCTGAACAGAAGATAAGACTGGCATTTACTTGGGTCTCTTCTTCATTTCTTTACAAATGATTAAACAATTTGCACCCCACGAACAATGGCAGCTGTTTTGGCTCAAAGTCTCAAAAGGTTCTCTGCGTCTTCACTGGGCTCTGTGTTTCGGAATGTGTTGTGAGGAAGAGCATTACAACAGCAGAAACGAATGCAAGAGGCAGTCAGGAAACAGGCGGCCAGCCAGACAGGATGGCTCAGGGCAAGATTCCCTGAAGCAATAGCCTACTATTCCCAGCTAAGTCCCACTTCCTAAAGTTTCCAGAATCTTCCAAAATTATGAGAGCATCTGGGGACCAGCTTCTGATGCACAACTCTGTAGGGGGCCACTTTGTATCCTTACTGTAGGAAAGGAGAAGGGACTTGGGCAGATTGACTGACTGGGGCGAACACTGGAGTGTGCTCTGGACCTTTGGTTGGAAAACTATAAATCAAGTGAAAGAGAACAAAGCAACAAAAATGTGGATGCTTTCACTTCCTCTTAAATATGGTCTAGGGGTTTTTGTTCAGTAGATTGCCTATAACACCCTTTTCTCAGAAAGCTGTCCAAATTTTTCTACCAAAATTGGCTCCTAGGGCGGTTGTTGTTTCCACTTTTCTGGTATCAACACATTAGGTGGAATTATGAGATAAATAAGCTAAACCTGGGCAATGTAATCATTTTGTGGAAAAGAATAATGAAATGTTTTTTGTTTCAAAATTGCTGTGCACCTCTTCTTTTCCAAGCATGTCTATCCCTTTAAAGGCTTATTTTTCTTGTTTTTGATGATGTGTTTGTAAGTACCTGTGCATGTGAGTCCAGGTGCCTGTAGAGACATAAGACTCCCCCGGAGTTGGAGTTGCTGGTGGCCGTGAGCTACTGGGCTCCATGCTGGGAACTGAACTCCAATTCTTTGCTGGGACAGTAAATAATCTTTAACATGAAGCTGTTTCTCCAGACCAATATACGATCGATTAATAAGAAATTTTAAAGAATGATATTAGTGAAATATTTTTAAAATTTTATTTTTAATTTATATATTCACTTTATATGCCGATTCCCTTCCTCCTCTCCGCCTAGTCTCTCCCTCCCATCCTCTTTCCCTATCACCCCTCTCCTTGTCCTCAGAAAAGAAAGCTCCCACCCACCCATCCACCCACCCCAGCACATCAAATTGTATCAGGACTAAGCTCCTCCTCATCCACTGAGGCAAGACAAGGAAGTCTGGTTAGGGGAAAGTGACCGAAAGCAGGCAACAGAGTCCAAGTCATAGGCAGCATCTGTTCAGCTTACTAGGAGACTCACAAAGAGATCAAACTGCCCACCAGTTACTTATGTGTAGGGCATGCATGCTCCTTGTCGGTGCTTCTGTCTCTGTAAGTCCCCAAGGGTCTAGGTCTATGTTAGTTGACTCTGTTGGTCTTTTTGCTGCAGAGTTCTTGTCCCCCGCCAGCCCCCCTGGTCCTTCTATCCTTCCCTCACAGTCTTCCACAGGACTCCCTGAGCTCTGCCTAACGCTTGGCTGTGTGTCTCATCATCCAATTTGATCAGCTGCTTGGTGGTGGTGGTGCCTCTCAGAGAACGGTTAATTGAGGCTCCTGTCTGTAAACATAGCAGAGCATCTTGAATGATGTCAGGGGCTGGCTCTTTTCCATGGAGAGGGTTTCAGGTTGGACCAGACATTGGTTGGTTATTCCCTCAGTCTCTATCTGTATATCTGCACATCTCCTAGGCAGGGTAAATTTTGGTTTGAAGGTTTTATAGATATATTGGTGTTCCCTCGCCCACCCACCAATATGGCTCCTTCCTGGCTAGCATGTGACCTCCTCATACTTGTGTCCCCACTGCTAGGAGCCCCACATCCTCCCGGTTGCAAGCCTCTAGCTTGTCTCAGTGTCCTCTTCCTCTCCAGAATATCAAGGCCCCTCCCCACTCTCCCCAAATCTGATTCCCCACTCATTTCCCTCCCCACACCCTCTCCTTTCCAGTTCCCTCTCCACTTCCTCTTCCTCTGTCTCTTCAATTTCCCCATCTGAGTGAGATTCAAGGAGGGACTCCCTTGGGCCCCTTCAGTCCATGATTTGTAGTATGGTTATCCTGTACTATATGGCTAATATCTGCTTATAAGTGAGTACATTGCCATGTGTGTAGTTCTGGGTCTAAGTTACCTCACTCAGAATGATCTTTTCTAGATCCACCACTTGCCAATAAATTTCATGATTGGCTTGTTTTTAATAGCTGAGTAGTAGCCCATTGTATAAATGTACCATATATTCTTTGTCCATTCTTCAGTTGAAGGACAACTAGATTGTTTCCAGTTGCCGGCTATTATGAATAAAGCTGCTATACGCCTTTGGTAAAGTAGCTGGACACAAAATTAATTAAAAAAATCAGCAGCCATCCTGTACACACATGACAAATGGGCTGAGAAAGAAATTATGGAGACAGTATCTTTCACAACAGCCACAAATAATGTAAAGCATCTTGGTGTAACGCTAACTAAGCAAGTTGAAAGACCTGTATGACAAGAACTTCAGGTCTCTGAAAAAAGAAATTGAAGAAGATATTAGAAGATGGAAAGATCTCCTATATTCATGGATTGGTGGGATTAACATAGTAAAAATGGCCATCTTATGAAAAGCAATCTACAGATTCAATGCAGTTCCTCTCAAAATGCCAACACAATTCTTTGCAGACATTGAAAGCACAATTCTTAACTTTATATGGAAAAACAAAAAACCTAGGATATCTAAAACAATCCTATATAGTAAAGAAATATCTAGAAGCATCTCCATTCTTGACTTCAAGCTATACTACAAAGCAATAGTAATAAAAACTGCGTGGCATTGGCATAGAATTGGTTGAGCAACGGAATTGAATTGAAGACCCAGAAATAAACCCACACACTTAGAGACTATTGGTTTTTGACAAAGAATCCACAACTATACAATGGAAGAAAGAAAACATCTCCAACAAATTGTGCTGGTCTAACTGGATGTTTACATGTATAAAAATACAAATAGATTCATATATATCATGCTGCACAAAATCTATTAGAAAAGAAAGTGGGAACCAGCCAGGAATTCATTGGCATATGAGACAACTGCCTGTACAGAACACAAACAACCTAGGCTCTAAGATCAACAGTTAATAAATGGGACCTCAGGAAATTGAAAATCTTCTGTACAGCAAAGGACAATAATAACAGAACACAACAGCATCCAACAGATTGGAGGAAGATCTTTACCAGCTCTACATCCACAAAGGGCTAATATCCAAAGTATATAAAGACCTCAAGAAATTATACACCAACAAACCAAATAATACAATTAAAAATGGGATATGGAGCTTCTCAATGGTTGAAATCTCAAATGGTTGATAAATACGTAAATAAATCTTCAATGTCATTTGAGAGTCATCAGGGAGATGCAAATCAAAATGACTCAGAGATTCCATCTTGAGAATGGCTAAGATAAAAACTCAAGTGACACAGCATTCTGGCGAGGATGTAGAGCAAGGAGAACACTCCTCCATTGCTGGTGGGAGTGTAAACTTGTACAACCGCTGTGGAAACCAATCCAGTGCTCTCTCAGAAAACTGGAAATAGATCTACCTCAGACCCAGCGATCCCACTTCTGGGCATGCACACAAAAGATGCTCTACCATACCACAAGGATATTTATGTGTTCAGCTATGTGAGAGCATGTTTAAAGCATTCTAAGTTCAGCTTTGATTATATCGTAATCCTTGTCAGTAGGTGACGGAGAACACTAACCCTCACTTTCTTCCTTGTGTTGTTTCAGTAGAGAACTTGCAAATGAAATGTGCGGTCACGCTCGACAAACATGAACTTGCCAAATAGCAGAACATGAGGGAGAACCTATGCTAGTGCAGACACGAACCACAGTGGCCTCCTGATCAATACAATAACAACTTAGACATTAGAAACCAGAGACATGTGATGTTTGCCTAGTAATTTTAAAAAATATATTTTATTTTAATTTATTCATATTACATCTCAATTGTTAGCCCTTCCCTTGTATCCTCCCATGCCTCCCTCCCTCCCATTTTCCCCTTACTCCCCTCCCCTATGACTGTGACTGAGGGGGACCTCCTCCCCCTGTATATGCTCATAGGGTATCAAGTCTCTTTTTGGTAGCCTGCTGTCCTTCCTCTGAGTGCCACCAGGTCTCCCCATCCAGGGGACATGGTCAAATATAAGCTTGCCTAGTAACTTGCATCACTATTTTCATTGCTAGAATTGTGTAATGTAAGCATATGAAAAAGGAAATAGAAATGCAATTATTCAACATATTGGGTAACTCTGGCACCACACCTAGGAAGATGAGACTCTTTATTCATCTTCAGGTGAAATGTGTCTTCCTGGACAAGAGCAGGTGCGCACAATACTGGATGAACCACAGAGAATCGCTCCAGTCTCCCTAATGCATGATGTGCATGCCCCATACTTATCCCCACTGGGTGTGAGGACTTAGACTCAAAGTTTACCCATCACTGCTCCGTGATGTGATAGTGGCATGTGATAGTGAATTTCACTCTGCAAACTGTTAGGAAGTTTAGGCTTATTGAGCAAGATGATAGTTACTGAAACATAAATAAATAAAGATCCCTTTTTTGGTTTTTAATCATGTGGTGACCCTGTAATTCTGTTTTCAACATTGGGAAACAAAAGGTTTTCTGTCCTTCAAACTGTGGAAATCATTTGTTTACAGTTGAGCATTTTATAAACCACGAAGAAAGATGTCAAGATTCACAGCACTGCCTAATTAAGCACTTTCTCCAAACATGTTCCCTAAATATCTATGCTCCTTGTGAGATGTCTGTTATCACAGGCAATAGGATTGCACATAAAATTAGATCTTCAACACGACCATGATGAATAAGCATAGAGTGAGATATAATTATGAAAACATTATTTTTGTCTCTCAGTGATGTCAGGTACCATCCACTGGCATTGCTGCTATAAGGAACACATGCACTTTGATAGAAATGACACCTTAGTAAATAGAGACACAAGGAAGGAAAAGATAGTTTGCACTATGCACTGATGTGTAAGAAGCAAACTATTTTAAATGCCACAGGCAACTTTCTAATTTGAAGGAATCAAAGATAACAACTTAATGGAACAGATTATTGAAGAATATTGTGAAGTATGTTTTTTTACATAATATGATTATTTTTCTAAATTATCAATGTTTGCTTGTATTTATGTAATGTATTTAATTTTTTTCACAGTCAAGCAGACCTATGCGCATGTAGTTTAAAATTCAATATAGCATTTAGCTTAATAGGTTGGAAAATAAACCTCAGGTACTTGTACTATTGCTATAGTATCTAAGCCTTTTAAAAAATAGTGATTCCTAGGAGGTAATTATCCTTTACAAGGATAATCACAATACTGAAAAAGCTATTAGGGTTTTATTAGGGAAGCAATAGACATTCAAAAGCTATGGGCATAGGACCAGACATGTATTAGTAGGACCCTATGGCTAAGAGAAACAGAAAGAAAGGACAAAAGAGCCTTCAGACTCAGATTGATGGAGCCTCAAATGACTGCATACACTAAGATCACTCTATGAAAATTTCTTAGGGAGTGTGGCACCCTCTTAAGCCATGAGAATATGCAAAGTTGAAACTTATGCAATTCTCTTTCCCTTGAACCCACTTAAAGCAGTGTCTGCTGTGGTGGGGAAGTCATGAGCGGGCTGCAATCACCCTAACATCAGGAGAGACTCTGCTTCTGTGAGCTTGTAATTGCCCAGTTCAGTAGCCTTTCACTGCGCAAAAGACTTCATGGATTTCATGTTTTCCTCCACAGCTTTAGCCTGTTAGTTTTGTCACGATGTTTAGTTGATGTATATTTCTTATAGCTCTTAGAATAAATTAATGTGAGCAATCACATAATTAAATTAGAGTCTGTTATTATGATATTATTATGATATACAAGTTTCTATTAAGCTTTGTGGAATCAAATGTCCCAAGCAATCAAAGTATGGTTAAAAAAAAAAAAACCACAGGAGATGATGTTCCTAATTTTTTTCTTTTAAAAGTAATTGAACTATTACTTCCTGTATTAAAAATGACCTTTTGTGTAATCTGTGGGTCCCATGTGTTCTCTTTGGTTTCCTCTGTAATACATGGAGTATGTGGCTAATGTGCTGTCCTGACCATTTGTGAAAAATGGCCAAAGGCATGTGGAAGGCTTATGCCAGTGTTTCATCAGGAGTATGACAAGCTACCTAGGGGATGTTCAAGGGGCAGACTCACCAGGAAACTTAAACATGAAGACCTCTTTAGTATTTACAGTGATCAAATGATCAATCAAAAGTGTTGTAGCTTTACAGCTGACTTCCCTCCACTCTCCTCTTCCCCTTACACTAGGCACAGTGGCTATGGGACATCTGGAGTTTGACTAAGGCATATGTGGCTGGTAAATGCACTTTTGGGGTTTGACGGAATATATAGTGAGTCCTTCAGTACTTCTCCTGGCAGGGAAAGTGAGCTAACTGTCCTGCTGCAGCGATGGCTCTCTGCGATAAATGGCACTCCATCGTGCCAACACTGGTGTCTAGGCACAAAGTCATCCATAAGTTGGGACCCCTACTGGGATATTTCAATAAATCAAGTGAGGAATTATGTTCAGGTTAGAGGTAGATGATGCACCCTCAGAGAACAATTGTAGGATCGAGAAACATACATACCTGAAGTAATATGACCAAAGTAAGTGATGAATTCAATGCGAATTCTTCTAACATTGAGTGGATAAATGTAACCAGGAAATCACTGAAGGCAGAGGAAAAAGTAATAATTAGTAGGGGCCTGACATATTTGTAATACAAGTAGTAAATAGATTCTAAGACTGAACTATGAGGGAGTGATAAAATTATTGGTACAATATTAAAATTATGGGTGACTCAATATTAACTACTAATAATATAAAAAGGTAATAAAATTTATGTTATTCCCTTATACTGAATTTATCAATCACAGACTGAGTAATGAATGCCATCAACTGGGAAAATGCAAATTAGTGACACAAGAAGGAATATCTCAAATGCTCTAATGTGAAAGGATTCATTTTTGAATCTGTTAAACATCATTAAGAATACATATTATTAGCATTAGAAGAGATTAAAAGTAACTATTAAAATACATCAATAGGGGCAGGGGAGATAGGTCACTAGTCAAGGGCACTTGTTGCTCTTGCAGAGGACTTTGGTGTAGTTCACAACCCCATGTGGTGCTCACAACCATTCATAACTCCAGTTCCAGGGGATTCAACCTCATGTTCTGACCTCCAAAGGCACAAAGCACACATGCGGTGCACAGACACACAGGCAGGCAAACCACTCAAAATAAAATAAATCATAAGAAGACAATAACAAAAGACAAATTTCTGTCAACAGATGAGACTGAAAGACTAAAGGCTCTGCTTTTGCATCGCCCCAAACTCAGGATGTTCATATTTTAGTAACTGTGAGAAACAAAAGTTACAGGATGTGTAGAAACTGTGTCAGATTTAAAATGGAAAGAGTCTATAAATCATTCTTCTTAGAGCACAGCCATAGTCTTCCACATATTGTCAGTAGAATGCTCATGTGTGTGTGTGTGTGTGTGTGTGTGTGTGTGTGTGTGTGTTATAAAAGCAGGAGTAGATAGCTGTGTCAGGGAACATATGGATTTCAGAACCTCAAATAGTCTCCATTGAGCTTTTTAATAACTTAGCCAGGCAGAGGGTGAAGACCAGCTAAACTATCTTTGTAGTATATGTTACATTTTTTTTTCTGTCATACAAATTGTTGTTTAAAGAAGACAATGCTATGTGAGAAAAATGCTGCAATATTGAAAAACACTGAAGCACTGACCTTATGACTTTGATATTGGTGTTTGCCAGCCTTTGTTACTTAGTAACTTGTAATTAATTTTCCATTCTAAATATTTATTTTTATTTCTAATTTTATACTAGTATTTTGTTCCTTAATCTCCCTCCCGAATTCTTAAGCTCTAGATTCAATAAAACTATATATAGCATTTGGTTCTCAACCTTCCTAATGCTTCAGCCCTTTAACAGAATTCTTCATGTTGTAGTGACCCTCAGCCATAAAATTACTTTTGTTGCTACTTCATAACTATAATTTTGCTACTGTTATGAGTCGTCATGTAAGTATCGGTGTTTTCCCATGATCTTAGGTGACCCCCGTGAAAGGGTCATTCAACCCCCAAAGGAGTTACTGCTGATATGTCGCATGTATAATAAACAGCAGTTTCTGTCTCAGTGGTACATCAAACTTTGCTGTTAGCTCGAATGGAGTTCTCATGCTATGAGTCTGTCCTATTTATAAACATCACACCGTAGACTGAAATGAGTTTTCAGAGAGCAAACAAGCATCCAGGGTGATGTTTAAAAAAGATTCTTTATGTTTCACCCTTTTAGAATCTGGCTCCCTGCTAAAATTTTCTCAAATATTGTTCCTAAACGGTGGAAGCTACTGGCTTGAGCCTTAGAGTGGTGCCTCATTGCCTCATTGCTCAGAGGGATTTTTTTTTTTATGAGCAGGTTGAAAATGGAAATGCCAACAGGTTTAATTATGGGGCTTCTGAGGAGGCTTCGGCACATGGATATTATGGCATGAAAACAATATCAATCTGTGATCGAATATATTGAGAACCTTTAGTGTCTTATAATGCGTTTACAAAATCTCACTTCTGGAGGGGGAGACCTGGTGGCACTCAGAGGAAGGACAGCAGGCTACCAAGAAGAGACTTGATACCCTATGAGCATATACAGGGGGAGGTAATCCCCCTCAGGAACAGTCATAGGGGAGGGGAATAAGGGGAATATGTGAAGGAGGGAAGAATGGGAGGATAGAAGGGATGGGAAAACCATTGAGATATAACAAGAATAAATTAATAAAAAATTAAAAAAATCCTACTTCTCATTTTTCCATGAAAGCCTGAGAATACTTTACAGAGAAATACTCTCACAATCTTCCAATTTGAAATTCCTTGTGTTTTTGTTTTTGAACAGGAAGTACAGGAACAAGCAAGCGACATGAAAGAGAGAGCCACCCTGGACTGTGTCTGCTGTGTGTCTCACTGACCCTGACTAAAGGGAATGAAGCAACTTGTAATTGCTTCTGCTAAAGGGAAACGCAGCTCTTGCTCGTTAAATGGCCAGAGCTGTAAGAAATTAAGTGGAGCCCCTGGTCACTAGACATTGCACCAACATTTTTTTGTGAGCTTTTTGTTTGGTTGGTTTTGGGTTTTCGTTGTCTCATTTGGAAAAGAGTTCATACACATGGCGAAAACAAATTATTACACAAATTAACTCTCTTGGTCCCTCCTAAATCCTTGACTCTGTGTTCCAGTAGAAAGTGCTCTTGTAACTGGGGTCTCCCACTGGCCTTCTCTCAGCTCCCCAGCTTTCTGATATCTGTGGGATGAGTTCAGACAGGATACACTGAACACAGAATAAGAGATACGAGCTTATTAGAGAGTTATAGGCACGCTGAAGAGTGCGGATGGACAGGGACCAAAGGGACTATTGAGCCAGCCTACATTTGAAGATAAGCTTTAAGCTATTTCTTACAGTTCCTGAAGTAGACAGTTTCCTGGCGCCTGCTTGCCTGTCCGGGTGATTGACAGCCTCATTCCCATTAAGTCATGAGGGAAGGTATAATGGTTTGGCTTTGGTCTGTACCAGAAAGCTTCCTGCTAGATAATAATCTTATGTTCTTCCTAGCAATTCAGAACACCATGACCAGAGATATATTCAGGTCCCATTATTTTGACCAGCAATCAAACTCCTGCCATTTCAATGTCAGGTTTTGAGGAGCAAGGCAGGGACCTCAGTGATTTGCAAGTGCTGGTATCTGACTACCTAGGCAATACTCTTTTCTGACTTGCAAACTCTTACAAGCCAATGGATAGTTAAGAGTGCCTTAGAGTGCTCTATTCCTATTGACAAAGGCTTTCTAGCATTCTATCAACTTAAAAACTGTCCCTAGAATGACTCCATCCTTAAAACGCTCAATTAAATGAGTTAGCAATTACCAATTTTCTCCCTGCCTTCTGAGATGTAAGTTTTCGACCCAGAGTCATCTCCTGAAATGAAAATACCTAAGGAATTGACTATTACTCTTTGTCTCCTATTCCCTATGAGAAGGTTCTACCTGGGCCACACCCTCTTCCATCATGGAAGGCCAGAAGTTGTTGTCCCTAAATGTAAACACCAACTAGCCACCCCAGTGTTCTAGCAGTGGTCGTCACATTTCCTTTTATTCCCTCCAATAACATTCATGAACATACCCATCTATTTACAAAGCTCTCAATTTTATGTTGAAGGAGTTAGCCACACTTTATATCAATTTCGTCTTCTAATACAATAGAAATTAATAAAATTCGTGTTTGATACTTTTAACCCATTTACGTTTAGCTTTGTTATAATGCTAACTCAAGCCCAAGGCTCCTTGAAATCCCAAAGTGAAGCCTCACTGGGACACTCACAAAGGCTGACTGATTAGAATGCCAGCGATGGTAAAGGTTAAGAGTGTTGCTGGTCCAGGGCAAAGTATTTTGGCTACTGAATAACCACTTAGGGTCCACCGTTTTGTGTAGCCTAGCATTTCTCCCTGAGTAGCAGTGACCCCTGTGGCATAGTACAAGTCATATGTGTGCGTCCCTCCTACCTCTGCCATACACTAGAGGTCTCGATGAACTAAGTCTGTTTCCTTGTGGTCCAAGACTGCCCCCTTTCCTTGGAAGAATTTTAAGATTTGAGCTTTCAAAATAGAAATATCCACACATTTATTCTCACTCAAAAACTGTGAAAACAGCAAAAAAAAAAAAAATAGTCTACTAGGCAGTGTATGCCCTTCACTGAACCAGGCTGTGTTTTAAACCACTGGGCCTTGCCTATAGTGTGTATCTACAGGCTCAGTGGGGATTAGGAAGGAAATTCTGTCATCACAGAAAAAAGGCAAACCATAGTTGCCTTTAGAATATGGACAGTAGATGACACAGTTGACTCCTGTGTCAGTTCCTGGTGCCAGGGTCCTAACGGCCCTTCAGCAGACACGCGTGGAGCAATTAGAAGTCCAAAAGCGCCTCTCTACATAACGTATAATTGAGGACAACTCTGATGTTATTTGGCCTCTAGAGTCCATTTCCTCTGTGATTTAGAAGTCCTTTGAAAGTTCTACTGTCCCTCAATTGAATGAGGTTCAACTCCTAGTTGCAAGTGAGAACTGATTTGATTTTAAGTTCAAACTAGAGGGATTTTAATGGTTAGTCATGAGCTGGCTCATGTGGGTAGGAGCATATACTGTACAAGCATGGCAACCAGGGACCAAATTTCCAGTACCCACTTAAATGGCTGGGTGTGAAACCGCAGCATTGCTGGAGACAGAGCAAGGAGGCTTGCTGGACCATGCTGGGTGCTAAGTTATTTTCTCGTTCAGTGAGGAGGGCACTTAACTTACTCCTCTGTGTTCCATGCATGCACTTTTGCATTCCAAAATCACATGCACATACACAGAAGAAGAAAAAAATTTAAAAAGTAAACATCACAGAATTAAAAGAAAACAAAACGAAAGGAGAAATTTCTTTCAATGGCCAATCACAGTGTAGTATACAGTGGGCATTACATAAGTGTTACATATATTTGCCTGTGAATTGCATGATATCTTTATATTTAGTAGCTGAGTAGTATTCCATTCTGTAAATGTACATAGTTTCTTTATCCACTCTTCCGTTGAGGGCCATCTAGATTGTTTCGTTTCTGGCTCTTAGAAATAAATCTGCTATGAGCATAGTTGAGCAAATGATCTTGTGGTGTGTTATATGCCCAGGAATACTGTAGCTGCCTCCTGGGATAGAACTATTTCCAATATTCCGAGAAAACTCCAGATTGATTTCCACAATAGTTGTACAAGTTTGAAGTCCTGTCATCATTGGAGGAGTGTTCCCCTTTCTCCACATACTTGCCAGCATGTGTTGGCTCTTGAGTTTTTTTTATCATGGCCATGCTGACAGGTATAGGATGGAATCTCAGAATCATTTTGATTTGCATTTCCTCGACGACTAAGGATGTTGAACACATCTTTACTTGGGTCTTGGCCATTTGAGATTCCTCTACTGAGAATTCTGTTTTGCTTTGTACCACATTTCTTAATTGGATTGTATGGTTTGATGGTATCTAACTTCTTGACTTCTTCTCATATTTTGGATATTAGCCCCGTCAAAGTAGGGTTGGTGAAGATCTTTCCCCTTCTGTAGACTGCTGTTTCATTCTATTGGCAGTGCCCTTCGCCTTAGAGAAGGTTTTCAGTTTCCCATTTATTAATTGTTGTTCTTAGTGCCTGTACTCTTGGTGTTCAGCTCAGGAAGTTGTCTCCTGTGCCAATGAGTTCAAGGCTCTTCCCCACTTCCTCTTCTAACAGACTTAGTGTATCTGGTTTTATGTTGAGGTCTTTGATTCACTTGGACTTGAGTTTTCTGCAGGGTAATACATATGGATCTATTTGCATTCCTGTGCATGCAGAAACCCAGTTCTTTTATTTTTATAAAATGAAAAATTTAAATCATTACTCAGTTTTTTTTCTCAGAGAAGTGGCATCTAACACACCTGTCCAACTAAATAAAGTAAATGAGGGATCTCTCATAAATTTTAATCATGACTATTACTCTAACAGCAAGAGAGAAATCTTTAAGGCATTGGTGTTTACAGAGTGTCTGCCTTATGTAATTCTAGGGAGTCCCTTATATGAATTTTGTTGCTGAAAGTTTAAGGACTGTGTACATAACAAACATTGCATCCAACCTACTTTTAAAGCCTTTTTCCTCTGAAGTTACTTCTGACGTAGAGATTGCACTCAATCCGAGTGTCTCAGAAATTCCTCAGGACAGGGCTCATCTGAGCTATGTGAAGTCTAGATCATACGGATGTCAGAGGGAAGGTACAGTCTAGCTGTACAGTGGGAAATTGAATGAACTAACTCAGTTTTTCCTCTTTTCTTACCCCCAAATGCTGATCCTTCTTTTTATTTTTTTATTTTTATTTTTCTAAGGATTTATCTATTTTGATTTCATTTTTCCTACATTTTAATTATGTTTCTTTTAAACATATACTTTTATATTATTACATAGTTTTTATTAATTTATTCTTGTTACATCTCAATGGATATCCCATCCCTTGTATCCTCCCATTCTTCCCTCCCTCCCATTTTCCCCTTATTCCCCTCTCCTATGACTGCTCCTGAGGGGGATTACCTCCCCCTGTATATGCTCATAGAGTATCAAGTCTCTTCTTGGTAACCTGCTGTCCTTCCTCTGAGTGCCACCAGGTCTCCCCCTCCAGGGGACATGGTCAAAGGTGAGGCACCAGAGTATGTGAGAAAGTCATATCCCACTCTCCACTCTACTGTGGAGAATGTTGTGAATATTGGCTAAATCTGGGTGGGGGTTTAAAGTTTACGGCCTGCATTGTCCTTGGCTGGTGCCTTAGTTTGAGCGGGACCCCTGTGCCCAAATCTGCCTATCATAATGTTCTACTTGTAGGCTTCTAGGACCCTCTGGATCCTTCTACTTTGCCATTCTCTCATGCTTCTCTCATCTAGAGTCCCAATAGGATGTCCTCCCCTCTGTAAGTTTCCTGGTAAGTGAAGGCTTTTGTGGGACATGCCCCTTGGGCTAATATGGCAGATATAAGTGAGTATATACCATTTGAGTCTTTCTGCTTCTGGGTTAACTCACTCATTATGATCATTTCTAGCTCAATCCATTTATCCATAAATTTCGGGAATTCCTTGTTTTTAATAGCTGAATAGTATTCCATAGTGTATATGTACCACAGTTTCTTTATCCATTCTTCTACTGATGGACACGTAGGCTCTTTCCATGTTCTGGCTATTATGAATAAGGCTGTTATGAACATGGTTGAGCAAATTTTCTTGTTGTGTGCTGGAGCATCCTCTGGGTATATTCCAAGGAGTGGAATAGCTGGGTCTTGAGGAAGCCCTATTCCCATTTTTCTGAGATAGCACCAGATAGATTTCCAAAGTGGTTGTACTAGTTTGCATTCCCACCAGCAATGAAGGAGTGTTCCTCTCTCCCCACATCCTCGCCAGCATGTGGTGTCACTTGAATTTTTGATCTTAGCTATTCTGATGGGTGTAATATGGAATCTCCGAGTTGTTTGGATTTGCATTTCCTTGATGATTAAGGAGGTTGAGCATTTCTTTAAGTGTTTCTCAGCCATTTGGTATTCCTCTGTTGAGAATTCTCTGTTTAGTTCCAAGCCCCATTTCTCAATTGGGTTATTTGGCTTGTTGGTGTTTAATTTCTTGAGTTCTTTATATATTTTGGATATTAAGCCTTTGTCAGATGTAGGGTTGGTGAAGATCTTTTCCCAATTTGTAAGCTGTCGCTCTGTTCTCTTGACAGTGTCTCCTGCCTTACAGAAGCTTCTGAGCCTCATGAAGTCCCATTTATTAATTGTTGACATTAATGTCTGGGCTGTTGGTGTTCTGTTCAGGAAGTTGTCTCCTGTGCCAATATGTTCCAGGCTCTTCCCCACTTTTTCTTCTAAGTGACTTAGTGTCTCTGGTTTTATGTTGAGGTCTTTAATCCACTTGGATTTGAGTTTTGTACAAGGTGACAAATATGGGTCCAGTTGCATTTTTGTACACATAGACATCCAGTTAGACCAGCACCATTTGTTGAAGATGCTATCCCTTTTCCATCGAATGGATTTGGCTTCTTTGTCAAAAATCAAATGACCATATGTGTGTGGATATCTGGGTCTTCGATTCGATTCCACTGATCAAGCAGCCTGTTGCTGTGCCAGGACCATGCTGTTTTAATTACTGTTGCTTTATAGTACAGTTTGAGTCAGGTATGGAGACTCCTCTGGAGCACCTTTTATTGTACAAGATTGTTTTAGCTATTCTGGGTTTTTTGTTTTTCCATATAAAGTTCAGAATTGAACTTTCAATGTCTTTAAAAAATTGTGTAGGTATTTTGATATGGATTGCATTGAATCTGTAGATTGCTTTTGGTAGGATGGCATTTTTATTATGTTAATTCTCCTGATCCATGAGCAAGGAAGATCATTCCATCTTCTTATGTCATCTTCAATCTCTTTCTTCAGAGTTTTGAATTTTTTTTTCAAACAAGTCCTTCACTTGCTTAGTTAGAGTAACTCCTAAGTACTTTATATTGCTTGTGGCTAATGTGAAGGGTGTAGTTTTCCTAATTTCTTCCTCTGCAAGCTTGTCATTTGTGTATAGGAAGGCTACAGACTTTTTTGAGTTAATTTTGTATCCAGCCAATTTGCTGAAGCTGTTTATCAGCTGTAGGAGTTCTCTGGTGGAATTTTGAGGGTCACTTATGTAGACTATCGTATCATCTGCAAATAGGGATAATTTGACTTCCTCCTTTCCCATTTGAATACCCTTGATCTCTTTTTGTTGTCTTATTGCTCTGGCTAGAACTTCAAGTACTATATTGAAGAGATATGGAGAGAGTGGTCAGCCTTGCCTTGTTCCTGATTTTAGAGGAATTTCCTTGAGTATCTCACCATTTACTTTGATTTTGGCTATTGGCTTCCTATATATAGCCTTTATTATGTTGAGGAAAGTGCCTTATATTCCCGATCTCTCTAAAACTTTAAACATGAATGGGTGTTGGATTTTATCAAATGCTTTCTCTGCATCCAAAAAGATGATCATGTGGTTTTTTTATTTTCAGTTTGTTTATGTGGTGGATTACATTGATGAATTTCCGTAAATTAAACCATCCCTGCATGCCTAGAATGAAACCTACTTGGTCATGATGAATGATATCTTTGATGTGTTCTTGTATTCGTTTTGCAAGTATTTTATTTAGTATTTTTGCATCGATGTTCATAAGAGAAATTGGTCTGAAATTCTCTTTCTTTGTTGAGTCTTTGTGAGGTTTAGGTATCAATGAGACTATGGCCTCATAGAATGAATTTGGTAATATTCCATCCCTTTCTATCTTTTGGAGTAGCTTGAAGAGTATCGGTATTAGCTCGCCCTTGAAGGTCTGGTAGAATTCTGCACTGAAACCATTTGGCCCTGGGCTTTTTTTGGTTGAGAGACTATCAATGATTGCTTCAATTTCTGTAGGGGAAATGGGACTATTTAACTTGTTTATCTGTTCTTCACTCAACTTTGGCAAGTGAAATTGATCAAGAAAATCGTCCATTTCCCTTAGATTTTCAAATTTTGTGGCATATATGCCTTCAAAGTAGGATCTTATGATTCAGTGTCTGTTGTTATGTCTCCCTTTTCATTTCTGATTTTGTTGATTTCAATACTGTCTCTCTGCCTTTTAGTTAGTTTGGCTAATGGTCTGTCTATCTTGTTGATTTTCTCAAAGAACCAGCTCTTGGTTTTGTTGATTCTTTGGACTGTTTTCTTAGTTTCTAATTTGTTAATTTCACCCCTGAGTTTGATTATTTGCAGATGTTTACTCCTTTTGGGTGTTTCTGCTTCTTTTTTTTCTAGGGCTTCCAGTTGTGTCGTTAAGTTGTTTATGTGCGATGCTTCCAATTTCTTTTTAAAGGCACTTAGTGCTATGAATTTTCCTCTTAGCACTGCTTTCAATGTATCCCACAAATTTGAGTACGTTGTTCCTTCATTTTCATTGAATTTCAGAAACTCCTTGATTTCTTTCTTTATTTCTTCCCTGACCCAGGTTTCATTTAGCAGAAAGTTGTTTAGTTTCCACATACGTGTAGGCTTTTTGTTATTTCTTTTGTTGTTGAATTGCAGCCTAAGCCCATGATGATCTGATAGTATACAAGGTATTATATCAATCCTCTTGTATCTGTTGAGGCTTTCTTTGTGAACTATGATGTGATCAATTTTGGAGAAGGTTCCATGGGGTGCAGAGAAGAAGGTATATTCTTTCTTGTTTGGGTGAAAGGTTCTATAGATATCTGTTAGATCCATTTGACCCATGGCATTGGTTAATGATGTTATTTCTCAGCTTAGTTTCTGTTTCAATGACTTGTCCTTCAGTGAGAGTGGGGTGTTGAAGTCTCCCACTATTATTGTGTGGGGATCGATGTGTGGTTTAAGCCTTTTTAGCATATCTTTTACAAATGTGGGTGCCCTTGTATTGGGAGCATAGATGTTCAGAATTGTGATGTCATCTTGGTTGACTTTCCCTTTGATGAGTATGAAGTGTCCGTCCTCATCCCTTTTGATTAATCTTGGTTGAAAGTCTATTTTGTTCGATATTAAAATGGCTACACCTGCTTGCTTCTTGTGACCATTTGCTTGGAATAATTTTTCCAACCTTTTATCCTGAGGTAATGCCTATCATTATGGGTGAGATGTGTTTCTTGAATGCAGAAGAATGTTGGATCCTGTTTATGCACCCATTCAGTTAGTCTGTGTCTTTTTATTGGAGAATTGAGACCATTGATGTTGAGAGATATTAATGATCAGTTACTGTTAAGAGTCTTAATTTTGATGTTGGTCCCAGTTGAGCATTTGTGTAGTTGTGTTTTTGCCAGGTATAGTTATCTATTTCCTGAGTAGTTTTGGTTGTAGCTTGACCCTTTGGATGGAGTTTTCCTTCTAGTACCTTCTGTAAAGCTGGATTTGTGGGTAGGTACTGTTTGAATTTGGTTTTGTCATGGAATATTTTGTTTTCTCCATCAATGGTTATTGATAGTTTTGCTGGGTAAAGTAGTCTGGCCTGGCATCTGTGGTCTCTTAGGGTTTTCAGGATCTCTGTCCAGGCCCTTCTGGCTTTGATGGTCTCTGCTGAGAAGTCGGGTGTAATTCTGATAGGTTTGCCATTAAATGTTATTTGGTCCTTTTCCTTTGCAGCTCATAATATTTTTTCTTTGTTCTGTATGTTTTGTGTTTTGATTATTATGTGACGGGCAGTTTTTCTTTTCTGGTCAATTCTATTTGGTGTTCTGTAGGCCTCTTGTATGTTTATAGGCATCTCTTTCTTTAGATTGGGGAAATTTTCTTCTATGATTTTGTTGAGAATAGTTTTTGGGCCTTGGAGTCTGATATCTTCTCTTTCTTCAATGCCTATTATCCTCAGATTTCTTCTTTTCATGGTGTCCTTAATTTCTTGGATGTTTTGTGTCAGGAGTTTTCCAGATTTTTCATTTTCTTTAATGGTTGCTTGAAGATCTGTGATTGTATCTTCTAGATCTGAGATTCGTTCTTCCATCTCTTGGATTCTGTCAGAAAAGCTTACCTCTGTGTCCCTCGCCTTCTTCTCTTAGGTCTCACATTCTTGTTTTTCTTCTGTCTGTGTTTATCATTGAATCCGTTTTCATCTTCAGATCTTGAACAGATTTTTTGATTTCTTTCATCTGATTTTTTGTATATTCCTGAGTTTCTTCCATTGTCACTTTATAGGTCTTCAGAGCTTGAACTGTTTTATTTATTTCTTTCATCTGGTTTTTTACATTTTCCTGAAAAATTTTCCAGTTCCACTCTATGTGCTTCTTTTATGTCTCTCACATGTTTGGATTCATTTTCCTGCATTTGATTACGCATTTTATTTGTTTCCTCCATTATCATCCTCATTACCAAGGATTTGAGATCATTTTCTTTTGTTTCCGTTGTATTTGAGTTCTCTGGGTTGTTTTCTTTGGGATAGCTGGAAACTGGTGACGCCATGGTTTTTTTTTTTTTTTTTTTTTTTTTTTTGCGTATGCTTTTACACTGTCCTTTAGACATCTTGGCTTCTGTTTTTGTTGGATAACTTCCAGAGTTGGATGGAGGAAGTCTGATGATAGATTCACTTTTTTTCTCTCGATTTCCGTAGGCTGGAAGCTTTGATGCTTCACTGGTGTGAATGGCAGGAGGTTAGCCCTCTCGTTTTGGGCTCTCATAGCCAGTGATCTTCAGCTCCCCTTTGCTGTGGGTCCTGCAATCATTCTGGGTCTCTGAATGAGTGTTGGGTCAGGCCAAGGTATCCACAGCCTTCCGGATCCCCTGCCAAGTCCAGCCAGGGACACTGGGCCCAAACCACACGTTGAGCTCAGCTAGAATCTCAGGGCCTGAACCATATGCCACAGCAGGAGAACTTCAGCTGTGCTGAGCTTGCGTCTCCAGTGGATCTGAGCGCTCCACCCAGCCTGAGTCACAGCAGGGGAACTGCCGATGAGCTGAGCTGGTGTCTAGGGTGGAACTGAGCGCTCGGCCCAGCCTGCATCACAGCAGGAGAGCTGTGGCTGCACTGAGGTAGTGCCTCAGGCAGAATTGCTTGCTGAGCTGAGCCAGTGTCTCCAAGGCACAGTGCACTGAGTGAACCTGGGACTCAGGCTGAACTGTCCGCCGAGTCCAGTTTGGGTCTCAAGGCACCACGTGACCCAAATCCTGTCCAGAGTCCCCTCTCCCGTAGCAACTCCCACCGGCCACCACACCAATCACCTCTGCCGGAAGGCTCTGAGCTGCAAATCTCAGCCGCTGCCGCTGGTGCCGCTGGTGCCGCTGCTGCCTCTGCCACTGCTGCTCCAAGCTGAGAAAACCCGAGCTCCTCCCTTGTGCAGGGGCAAGCAGGTCCTCTGCACACTGGTCCCTTCGAACCGTGGAGCTCTCCTGCTGCCGTGGTGTGGGGACCTTGGTGTTCTTGTCTCAGAAATCTGTGCAATTCCCTGAATTGTTCACTGGAGCTTCCAAACATGGTCCACACTGCTCATTGCCATCTTGGATCCTCCTGATCCTTCTTTTTAAAAGTGATATATTCTGGGCATTTCTGCTCTGTTTAAATTAAGATTGCTAATTCCCCAGTCAGCAATGCCAGTGACTGAATAATTAAATCCTAATCATTTATCGTGTAGGGTTTAATCTTCTATTTGAGAGTGAAGGGTCACTTTTTAGCTTAAGGAATCTGGACTTTTTATATAATTTTAGTTCATAAATCCATATCAATACACAAATGTTTTACTCATGAGTATGTCAATGACATACTATGTTTGTTGCATTATTAGGAAGAATGAAATCTTTTAGAGTCATAGCAGTTGTTTTTATAGCATAACACCTACTGTAGAACACATGTTTGCTCAATTCCGCAGACAGACATAGGGAAGTTATTGTGTTCAAGACATGCTGCTAGTGCCTGGATCTTTAAATAAATGAAAAAAAAAATGGAGATCCTGATCTCACAGAATCAACGCAGGGTCACACGTGTCAGATGAAAGGATGTGAGAGGGACCCTGATGCTGGTCTGGTGCCTGTGAAGCATCCACCTGCTCCAAGGTGGTGCCTCACTTGTCTTTGTTAGGGGATCTGGGTGCTCCATTTAAACTGTTGAAATGACCTGGCAATTTGTAGGTTCTACATATTTTAGTCCGCTTTGTTAAAAAGCACCTGAGTAAATCAATTTTCAAGGAAGCATTTATTTTGGCTCATTTCAAAATTGCTATTTGCTTACCTGGCTGCTTTAGTGTCTGAGCTGAAGTGGTGGGAACATATGGTAGAGGAATAGATCTCAACTCATGGATTCCAGGAAACAAATAATGCTACAGAAGAAAAGGCCAAAAGGTAAATTGTACCAGTCAAGGGATGCTGCCAGTGACTTGTTCCGGCCAGACCCTACCTTAAGTACCTTCTACCTCTTCTTAAGATCTTATTATTAACGTATTAAGCCCCGGCTCTATTCATTGGTCAATATAGCAATGAAGTTAGATCTCTCGTAATCCAATCATGCCCCAAAGGTCTTACTTCTAGATGTTCTAGATGTTGGGGACCAAGCATTCAACAGATTAGTTTTTCAGGGAACATTTACAATTCAAATCATATCACCTCTTGAGAATGTGTACTGACATTTTGATTGTTCATTAGCCAAAGTCCAGAATAGTCATCAACCTTTAGTTTATTTAGTAACTGACAGACGAATTAAACAAACAAGGTAATATTTTCTTTCTAATCATCTTCAAACCTTTAAGTATATGTGGCACTTCAGAGACAATCTTGAATATTTCCAAGGTCTACATTCTCATATCCAGGATCTATATTCTCAAATCCAGTTCTATGTCCTTGGAGTGGCCATAATTGGAGTCAGAGGACAAGAGAAGGGAAGAACGTATTGGTAGGAGGTCGCTGGCTCATGTGTACTCACTCACATGAGTATGTCTACTGACCTGTCAGTAAGTCTGGTAAAACCATCTTACTACGACAGGCCTTTAGAACGTCTACAGATGTTGATGTGAAACCCATACACAGTCCCATAACAAGGTTCAAAGAACCAGGGACCACTAAAGTAGACAATGCACAGAAAACACTCAGAAGACTTCAGTGGGAACCTGAAGATCAATAGAGGAGACAAATGAAGCAAAGGGTTGAAAAGTACTTTTTATTTTATTCTTCTCTTTTCGGACCATTGTTTTTCTCCCTGCCAATACCATTCACATAGATAGCATTTGTTCAAGTTAAGAACAGCTGCCTGTGAGGTTACAAGGTTACAACACTCCCACTTCCCAGGTCATATCACCAATGATGCATCTGATGTTCCCAAGGGAAAGTGAATATGAAAAAAAGGAGAGCATGTGTGTCATGCTCACAGCTGTCTATGGGATACAGGGACATGAAAGGACAAGGAATGGTCGGCTGGGTAGTGATAGGATCTAAGCTCTGTGTCACACACAACTGAGGACCAGGCAGGAGCTGATGAAGGATGCTTGCTTCAGTTGCGGCACCTGCCTCAGCACCGATCTATTTCAGTAGTTCCAGGTAATAAAACTTCTTGAATATGCCAGAAATATGCCTGGCTTTTCTTCTCATTTTCCCTTATCTTGGGTCCCAGTGCAGCTTGAATCTTCTCCTTTGACAGCCTGGGCTCAGGAGGTTAAGGAGAATGATTGAACTCTGTCTTCTCTTTCTCAGGGTTTCTCAGTATTCTGAAAAACTGTAGATGATCTTTCAGAGCTGATCAAATATAACCTTAGTGCAAAGTCGCTGGAGTTGTAGGTTCAGCCTTTTGCATTAGTGGCATTTTTTCCCCTGATATCAGTGTTTCATGTAAAACATTCTTATTGCATTTCTCTTGCATCTGATTCAATAGGAACCGAGAGGACTTTGTAAGGGAGAGCTGTGCAGAAATCTTTTGCATTAGATAAGATCCCAAAATCAATGTAAGAATGTGGGTTTCTTTCCCGGAAGTAATGCTCTCTGCTGCGTGTTCTTCTGGGACAGAGACCATGCTTTATAAATGTCTGAGCCCTTCAAGGGGTCTGATATAATCCCCTTTTACAGGAAAGATTGCAACAAACAATTCTGGTGAAAATACGTGATTTTGAAGCAACTTTTTATTTTACATTGAGAAATGAGTAATCCCAGGAAAGCTTAAAAACATTGAAATACAAAGCTAATCTTTGTAAAAGAAAAATTTCTTGCATCTTCAAATTTGTTCCATCAATATCTTTTAAAAATGTTTCTAAGGAGCTATTTGCTTATAAAGTCCGACTTGAATGTCCCTTCGTATCTACAGTGATCTGCTTTTAAGAAAAAAGAATTAAAATATTTTACAGTTTGTATACTGAAAACTGACTTGATTAGCTGAGCATACTCACACTGGTCTATACATCCTAGAATAGTGTTATTAAATAAGAAACTGTTGTGAGCTGGGTGCATTGGCACACACCTGTAATTCTAGGACTCAGGGAGGCAGAAGCAGGAGGATCTCTGTGAGTTGGAGGCCAGCCTGGTCTACAAAGCAAATCCAGGACAGGCAAAGCTACACAGAGAAACTTATTTCAAAACCAAAACAAACCAAACCAAACAACAAAACCCAAAACCCAAAACCCTATTGTGTAGTCTGTACTATAAAATGAAGCACTTTTCATGTGCATCTTTTCTCAACTCCCAGAAATCATTGTTTCTGAAATATTTTGCACTTTTGGCATCTAATGCAGCTTAAGTTCTTTGTTTCTCCAGGAGGAATGTTCTGAGACCTTAGTTACATGTGTATCAGCTTTTTTTTTTAAACCGTTCACAGCACGTTTCTCTGATATGGTGACATGGCACCTATCTCTCTGAGATTTTGCTTTTCCATTTCTCAATTTTTTCTTTTACTCTACTAGTTTTTTGAGGTAGAAGAATGGCTGAGAGAGCTTCAGGTTAAAGTTTAGACCTAGACTGCTCGCACAGAGAAGACGAGGGAGCAATGAAACAGGCATCCTGTGCATGGGTGCATGGACATGGGCATATGCCAGATGATACACATAGGACATAGACACCCTCCACAGACACACAGAGACACATTAAAAAAATACACAGAGAGATACATACATAAATATATGTAAATAAATATATATATTCACAGACATATATAAACATGCACATACACAAGCATGGACAAAGACACATACAGACACGCAAAGGCACACACACACAGCACATAAACACCTGTACTGATATCCAAAGACATATCCAGACACACAGACAGAGACAGATAAAAATACACAGAAACAACACGGAGACCCGTGCATCCTGGCAAAATGGCCCGCTCCATTTTCTCCAGCCTCCCAGTAATTTGGGATTCCCCATCTGATGGGCACTCACACAACGATCTCTTTCATACACACAGTGCTAATTTCACACTAAACACTTCAATTATTTATAAATGGATCCCTGAGACAGCAGCCAGCAGCTGGGCTATAGAAGCAGCTCCGACTGGGGCGTGGCCAGTAGAGCCACATGCCACTTCAAACAGTGTTATTAATATGTATGTGACTTGATCAGCTAGTTTAGATGCAGGTCTTCCTCAGCCTGCATGAGGCCTTCTGAGCTCCACTGCTCAGCAGTCCTAAGATTCTTCTCTTAGACAAATGTTGAGGCTAACTGAAGGTCAGGCCCCAGTGCTGGAAAGTGTGCTGAAGCCATCCAAGTCATGATGCCTTCTCTCTCTCTCTCTTTTTTTTCCTCTTCACTCTTTGGAGTCAATTAAGAGTTAGCTCAGAGTGACAAAGCTGGAAGCTCAAACTGTCAATCTTGGATTAAGACTTTGGTTTTAACTTTTGACATTGACATTTACTATGTAAATGGCCTTAAGCAATCTGATATAGGGGAACCATCAAATGAGATTAAGATAGATGTCCAGGTTAATGAGTTTTAAGACAGAAATGGGAGCAGACACACACACACACACACACACACTGTTGCCCACAGAGGACACTGCTGCATACTCTGGGTCTCACTTCCGCCCCAAGAATATCTCTGTCTGAGGAGAATATGGTCTCTTACAATCATGGAGTTTCACGCCTCCTCCATCAGCCCTTAGTGAAGGCCACAGAATAGTGGTTTGTGAGAACTCCATAATTTCTCCAATCAGATACTAAGTGGGAAAGTCTAAGCTCGGTGCTGGTTAGCTGATGGTGATTCTTTCAAAAATATGATGTGAGATTACTTTAGGGTCTTCTTCATTTTACATGTCAGTTGCCTCTGACCAAGGTAGGGCTGAAGACTGGCCACCCTGAACCCGTGAAGTGACAGCCATTAGAGGGCAGCACCGTCACATTTCTTTCTTTCTTTTCAGCAAATTGGAGGAAGCGTAACATTCCTTCAGGGGTTCTCCCTCTAGGACAGTGGGTGAGCCAAAGGTTTCTGTTTACCTCTTCTCATTAACACTCACTGACACTGAATGGTCATAGCAAGTGAGGAGGCTGTGTTGGTAAAACATCAATGTAGGCATATACTTTAACTCTGTAATAGCGGGAATTCCTTATAGCAAGCAGGAGTCCCCTTAGTATGTTTTTTCTGGCTTAACCAAACAGCAGTTGACCTTTCTGATTTAGTTTTCTCGTTATCATTTGTCCCTTTGGGCTTTGGAGTGTGTGTGTGTGTGTGTGTGTGTGTGTGTGTGTGTGTGTGTGTGTGTGTCTTGTTCCAAGATGTAAACAGATTATTTTCTTCCTAACAAACATCTAATCCCCACGGCTTCCATTACCTGGCAGTAGACCATAGAGCGAAGATGGCTGTTGTAGAAGGACAGGTTGAACCGCTTCAGCACTAATGACCTTCATAATGACAAATCACCTTGCATGCGATCTCATCTGTTAGCTGCAGACACCTTTGCTGGGAGCTGCCCGGGAAAAGGAGATTTGTGTAAATAACCCATAATTACAGTAGAGCGGATGAAGATTGATTGGTAAAAAGGAAGTTTCGTCCTTTGGGATTTGAGAACTTTTCCTTTGACTTTGCTGATGGATTAGGAGTTAGAAGATAAATAAATACAGACAGTGCCTCATGCTACACAATTAAAAAGGCTCACTACCCAAGAATCTAGTGTGGTTGAGAAAGGAACGTCTCAGGAGTCAAAATGAACTCAACAGCTGAAGAGGTGGAGCGTGCAGCCCAGCTGGTGCCCCAGAACCCAGAGTGACCCAGGAGTGCTCATTCTACAGGCCAGTGGGCCAGAAACTGGGGTAATGAGAGCACCCGTTCAGTCTTTAAATAACCAGACCTAACATCATTCCCAATTTATTGTTCTTTTCTCTTTATTTCCTCTGATCTCCCAAGGATCTACTATGTGCTCAGATGAAGCTAAATGCAAACAATTCCAGAGTAGTGAGTTTGAAAATAAAAACAGCTTTTCTATACAGGAGGGAGAATGAATTAAAAAGGAAGCTTGAAGGTGCTTGCAGCTAATTAGCATGTGGGCAGTTTCCTCACACTGAGGTCTTTGATTTTTTATTACATGGGTTGGTATAAGAGATAAAGGTTGGGGAGATTTGATCGGATACATAAGGACTGAATATATACCACCAAGGGAAATCGAAAAGGTCAAAGATAAATTCATGCATATTCCAGAGATTGCCTGAAAGCTGTCTCACAGAATTAACTTTTCAGCTGAGCAATGTAACCATTAGGACCAGTGTTCTCATTTCCCCGACTCACGTTGACACTTTTTTTTTCTTTAACATTTTCAAGCACTAATTGCTTTGATCTGAACACTAAGGAACTTTATAAACAGCAGAAAGCACAAGGGCATGTACACATGTGCACATACTACTATACTGCTTGCCTCATTGCATCCATCACTGGTTCTCTAGAGCAACACCATTATTTTTAACTACCAATTTACATAGTCCACAAGCTTAAGACAAGTGATACCTTTGCACTGATCTGTGCCAACACTGCCTTAGTCCATCCACTGTGATTCATTGAGTGGCCTGGGAAGCCTGTGTCTGGACACAAAGTTAGGTGCTTTGGAGCGATGTCAGTCTTGTGAGCACAATTCTGAAGGGTGGAATGTAGCTATGATACATGATGATGACAAAGTGACTCTAGGGCAGGAGGGATGATGGCAATGGCTCGAGCAGCTTGCTCATCGTAGACTTGATTCAGGATTCTGTCCAGAAAGCAAGCTACAGACTGGTAGCCACCTTGGATGGCAGTGTATGAGTCTCCAAGGCTGTCATTAATACTGTCAGAGGAAAAACCAGTTGGAGCTCAAGAATTCAAATGAAAACAAAAGTTGGAGATGATGAGTAATTATTTGGGTCGGAGATTCTTATACTTGTTGGGTTTTTATATTTACTATTTTCTAACATATAAATAAATACGGATAATAAAGTGAACCTATGGTGTAATACCACTAGACCTGTTTATGACCTCTATGTGTGGCACTTTAGTTACTTCTTGTCCTCGTAATACACATGCCTCTCATTTTCCTCCCATGTCTGGCTCAACATTTTGCACTCATCATGGTCCTGTTGCTTGTTCACTTAATCTCCAGTATAAGTGGATAATTAGAAAGAAAAACACCTCCTCCTAGGACTTTATTCTCTGTGTTGCAACTTTTGGAGTGAGAGCATCAAGCTTTCTAAAAGGTCATTCAGGGAAATCATGCTGTATGTCTGGGGAGATTTGAAGCATCAAGGTATTAGGAGGATGACATTAGCTTACAGGTCCCAGCATAAGTCAAGTCTCACATCTAGACACACAACTTCCATGGGAAGGTACTTAAGAAGAAGAGAGTTGGGGTTATAATAGAAATGGTGGTGGTGGGAACCAAACATGGCTTATTTCCTGGGAATTATCAGGCATTTATATGGAAGTAATGGGGACATCCTTTTTCAAGGACCTTGACTGTAGAGTGTGGCATAAGACAAGACAGCTTCAAAACTTATTGAAGACTATGTATGTACCAAAGAATTGCCCTCAAGATGAGAGCAGGGAGGCAAGCTTGAACGATGACTAAGACAGAGCTCGTGCCTGTTCTAGGGAACTGCTTTGTTTTACTTACGGTCCTTGTTGCTGAGATGAGATACCTAGCAAGAAGCAACTTAAGGGACAGAGGGATTGTTCGGGCTTCTAGTTAGATGAGATGTAGTTTATTCCTCTCTCAGTGAAGGTATAGCACCAAGAATAGGATGCATCTGGTCACACTGCATAGACAACGGACATGCCTCAAGGCCATTCTATAGACCGTCAGGGCTTGACCTCAGTGACTCACTTCCTTCAGTGAGGCTCCATCCATGGTTTCATAGCCTTTCAGAAAGTACCTTTTCCCCCTTCTCCTGCTCCTCCCCCTCCTTCCCTACTCTATTTCTACTTCTCTCTTAAACTTAAATAAAAAGAAAATCCACTAATGTCCATAAATACTATTCTAAACCAGTGGGGCAAGAACTGACAAACATTTTATGTAAATGGGGTAAGTAGTACTTTTTGGCTCTGGGGATCATAGTATCCACTTGTAACCACTCACCTCTGCAGTTATAGACCCAAAGTGATGATAGACAATACATCAGTGAGTGACCATGGCTGTGCTGCAAGAGATCTCTGTGAAAATAAGCTGCCAGGTACAATTAGCTGACCACTACTGTAGAATGTCAAGTCCCACATAAGCCCAGAAACAGAAGATGGGGTTGGGAGTTTATGTTCATTCTGTGAGATGGGAGTGAGAGATGAGCCTGTATGATTTGGGTAAGTACACCTGAGGCACTTGCCTGAATCTGAGTGTTATGAAGGATTAATTCACAATTAAACGTTACCTTTCATTCTTTTGTTAAAAGGAGGTCATCATGCAGCAAAATCGGGTGCTTTACCCACTGGTCCTAGGAAATAGCAAAGAGGCTCTAGATGACTGACATAAAGGAAAGTCTTGGGTGCAAAAAGTGTGATCAGTCAATTCACTTCAAACAGAAGCTTCCGTAAGTAGCAGGAAGCTGGACTCTGAGGGTATTAGCTTGTTCACCATAGAAACCAGCCAACTTCAGATCAACACCAGAGTCCCAACAGCTTATTCCAGAGTCTTCCACCACCAGTGTTTCCTCTCTACTGTCATAGGTCTCCAAACTCTCCTCCAGTGCTGATTTCTTGCTATCTCTTGTTTCCAAATTGAAGACATATGTAAGCCTCATGGCTACAAGTCTCAGTATTAAAGGTTTCTAGGGACATATTTTTTTTTCTCCTGAACTTTGAAAAAGAGAGACTATAAGCATACAAACTTAATAAAATGTGAGAATGCTTTTCAAAGATGTTGGATGGCCACGAATGATCCAAATCTATGAGAATCATGCAAATGTGTTCAGTGAGTTTTTTAAATCCTAGTTTGCGCACACGTGGACCAGTTGACTGCGATAATATGTAAGGAGAAGGCATAAGACAGCTTAGCCTCTTGGCTCACAGGTAGGAACATTCTCCAGCTGCCTCAAGCGCATGTTTTCAGTCTTGATTGAATTAATAGCTAATCAGTATCCATCTCCTGCATTGGGTTCTCTTCCACCACTTCCCTTCCCTTTCTCTGGCTTATTCTAGAGACCACCATTTTCTTCTCACATGGAAAGACTGCTGTGGGTTCTCATCATTGTTTTCTTCTAATATTGAAATTTGGCTCCTTTTCCTTATATTTCTTGTTAAGTTAGCAATGACATCTAAATTCCACCTAGGCATACCAAAGTTTGTTTACAGATTTTGAAGCTTATTTAGGGCAATGTTGGGTCTTTCCCACTGTCTTACAGAAGAGCATATATGATCCAGTGATATTTTTCCAGGGATGCCAGGGTGAACTAGTGGGTTTAACTTATTCCAACTCATCCATTCAGCATCAAATTACCAATCAAGATTTTACCCAATGGCTTTAATCTTCTGACAGTTGTTGTCTGTATCCATTATGTATTTAATGACCCCAAGTCTCTGACGGTTTGTGCTGGTGTGCATATAAGTAATGTGGAGGTCAAAGGTCAACCTTGTATTGTACCTTGTGTTGTGTTCTTCAGACACATTTTGTTGTTTGTGACTTGTATTCTCTCAGTGACCTGAGGCTTACAGGTTAGACTATACTGCCTGACCATCAGCCCCAAAGACCCACTTATTATCATCTCAACATGTGGCACTGGGACTACCTGTGTACATAACTGCAGTAGTGACTTTTATGTGTGTTCTTAGGATCTAAAAATGGTCCTCACTCAAGGAAGACAATCACTGTACCACTTGCGAGTTCTCTGAGACTTAAAATTTCAATATTATGACAACATCATAGATTGGGGTGGAACTGTCTATTTTTGACATTGGTTAGTTAGTCGATTGGTTAGTTTGTTTGCTTAATTTTGAAGCTGGATGCCAATGTTTTATGTAGCCAGACATGGCCTGAACTTTGGATCTCTGTGCTCCTACTTGAATGCCAAGTTAATGCATTTCTGGGGATAAAACCCAGGATTTTCCTAAGTTAGGTCAGCACTGTACCAACCAAGCTATATCTTCAGCACACTACCATAGATTAAAATATGTGTATTACAATGAATATGAAGGCGTTAAAATAGTTATACATCAATAGATTGATTATTGCCCTGGCTTACATTGGCCTTATGCCTTTGTGAGAGTTTTTGAGATAACTTCTGTCCTTTCTGGTTCACATTTGATGTGTGATGCTCACTTTACATATTTCCTTTTCAATAAAATACATTTTCTTCTTCTTCTTCTTCTTCTTCTTCTTCTTCTTCTTCTTCTTCTTCTTCTTCTTCTTCTTCTTCTCTCCTCCTCCTCCTCCTCCTCCTCCTCCTCCTCCTCCTCCTCCTCCTCCTCCTCCTCCTTCTTCAAGGATCTTCAATTCTCTGCATTGGAAAGTGGATTTAGACCCTGGAACAGGAGGAACATCTTTTGTTACTTAAGATGTTGTTGCTTCTTGGATTTCTAGTGCACAGGGCCAGGAAATAGAGTTCCTGGATGCCATGGGGCAGAAAACAGTTCAAGTGTTACAAGGACAACAAAGGTCTCTCATCATACTATCTTTCCAAGCTGGTGTCAATTTAGGCACAGAAATATATTGAAGTCTAAATATGAAAATAATACACTTTTATGCATCTCTTCTCAGCTTGGCCACTGACAGCCTTGAACCTGCCTTTGGTTTACTACTAAGAGAAGGATGACAAAGGTGACGGGCCTCTCTGATAGTCAGTGGTTCCAAATGACTCATTTTAGCTAATGATTGCAGTTACCTGGTTGCCCCACCATATCTTAGACCTGATAGCATTAGTAATATACACAGATATGTTAGACTTTTCTTCATGGAAATTGAAACATGACTGGGGAAGAAAATCTGCACGGCCTCATGAGTGCAATTTGGATATATTCTTTCACAGTTGTTGGAACATTAGCAGAACTTAGTGCTTCCTGGGTTCCATTTGCTCTAGCCCCCAGGTTACTCGTAGTGGGTGGCAACAACCTCTCTCTGTTTCCTTTGACCCAGAGAGTAAAAGAGAGCTCTGCTATTTGAGAAAGCAGCAGGTCTCTCCCAGAGTGAAATGACTTAGGGATTTCCCAAGGAAATTTTGGTTGCTAATAGAAACAGCCGTAGTCATAGGTAAGCTTGTTTTAATCAGAAATCATCTAAGCCTCATTAACCTGCAATTCCCAATTTGCTGAGCCTTGCTTCCCTAAACTTTCTAAAGGCATCCTAGTGACAGTTCCTCACCTATTATGGACTATGAGCTTCCTGTAGACAAAGGAACTGAGGTCTGCAGTGAGTAAAGATTCTGGTTATAGGACAGGCTCTTTATTTATTTTTTTTAAATACATTTTTATTAATTTATACATATTACATCTCAGTTGTTAGCCCATCCCATGTATCCTCCCATTCCTCCCTTCCTCCCACTTCCCCCCTACTCCCCTCCCCTCCCCTAAGTCTGTGTCTGAGGGGGACCTCCTCCCCCTGAATATGCTCATACGGTATCAAGTCTCTCCTTGGTGACCTCTTATCTTTCCTCTGAGTGCCACCAGGCATCTCCGTCCAAGGGACATGTTCAAATATGGGGCACCAGAGTTTGTGTGAAAGTTAGATCTCCTTCTCCACTCAACAGTGGAGAATGTCCATCGGCTAGTCCAGGTAGGGGTTCAAGGTTTTTACTGCCTATTTTTTCCTTGGCTGTTGCCACAGTTTGCGGAGGGCCCCAGGGCCCAGACTCGCCTGTAGTTTTCCAGGACCCACTGGGTCCTTCCATTTCCTCTTTCTCCCAGGCTTCTCACACCTAAAGTTTCAATAGGATGTCCTCCCCTCTTACCCACTATCCTGGTAGGTACAGTTTTTCATGGGGACGTACACCTTGGACTAGTGTCTCGATATAAGTGAGTATATACCATTTAGCTCTTTTTGCTTCTGTGTGAACTCACTCATTATGACAATTTCTAGTTCAATCCATTTGTCCACAAATTTTGGAAATTCCTTGTTTTTAATAGCTGAGTAGTATTCCATAGTGTAAATGTACCACAGTTTCTTTATCCATTCTTCTATAGAGGGGCACGTAGGTTGTTTCCAAGTTCTGGCTATTATGAATAAGGCAGCTATGAACATGGTTGAGCATATGTCCCTGTTGTGTGGTAGTACATCCTCTGGGTATATTCCAAGGAGTGGAATAGCTGGGTCTTGAGGAAGCCCTATTCCCATTTTTCTGAGAAAGCACCAGATAGCTTTCCAAAGTGGTTGTACTAGTTTGCATTCCCACCAGCAATGCAGGAGTGTTCCTCTTTCTCCACACCCTCGCCAGCATGAGGTGTCAGTTGAGTTATTGATCTTAGCCATTCTGATGGGTGTAAGATGGAATCTCAGTGTCGTTTTGATTTGCATTTCTCTGATGACTAAGGAGGTCGAGCATTTCTTTAAGTGTTTCTCAGCCATTTGATATTCCTCTGTTGAGAATTCTCTGTTTAGCTCTGCGCCCCATTTCTCTATTGGGTTATTTGGTTTGGTGGTGTTTAATTTCTTAAGTTCTTTATATATTTTGGATATTAGACCTTTGTCAGATGAAGAGTCGGTGAAGATCTTTTCCCAGTCTGTAGGCTGTCGCTTTGTTCTCTTGACAGTGTCACCTGCCTTACAGAAGCTTCTCAGCCTCATGAGGTCCCATTTATTAATTGTTGATGTTAAGGCCTGGGCTGTTGGTGTTCTGTTCAGGAAGTTGTCTCCTGTGCCTATGAGTTCCAGACTCTTCCCCACTTTTTCCTCTAATTGGGTTAATGTCTGTGGTTTTAGGTTGAGGTCTTTAATCCACTTGGACTTGAGTTTTGTGCATGGTGACAAATATGGGTCTAATTTCATTTTTCTACATGTAGACATCCAGTTAGACCAGCACCATTTGTTGAAGATGCTGTCGTTTTTCCATTGAATGGATTTGGCTTCTTTGTCGAAAATCAGGTGAGCAAACGTGTGTGGATTCATCTCTGGGTCTTCAGTTCGATTCCATTAATCCACTAGCCTATTGCTGTGCCAGTACCATGCTGTTTTAATTACTGTTGCTCTATAGTACAACTTGAGATCAGGTATGGAGATTCCTCCAGCGGATCTTTTATTGTATAGGATTGATTTTGCTATTCTGGGCTTTTTGTTTCTCCATATGAAGTTGAGAATTGTTCTTTCAATATCTTCAAAATATTTAGTAGGTATTCTGATAGGGATTGCATTGAATCTGTAAATTGCTTTTGGTAAGATGGCCATTTTAACTATGTTGATTCTTCCAATCCACGAACAAGGTAGATCCCGCCATCTTCTGATGTCATTTTCAATCTCTTTCTTCAGAGGTTTAAAGTTTTTTTCAAATAAATCCTTCACTTGCTTGGTTAGGGTTATTCCTAGATATTTTATATTGCTTGTGGCTATCGTGAAGGGAGTAATTTTTCTAATTTCTTCCTCTGCTTGTTTGTCATTTGTATATAGGAAAGCTACTGACTTTTTTGAGTTTATTTTGTATCCTGCCAATTTGCTGAAGGTGTTTATCAGCTGTAGGAGTTCTCTGGTGGAATTTTGGGGGTCACTTATATACACTATTATATCATCTGCAAATAGGGATAATTTTACTTCTTCCTTTCCCATTTGGATCCCCTTGATCTCCTTTTGATGTCTTATTGCTCTGGCTAGAACTTCAAGAACTATATTAAAGAGATATGGGGAAAGTGGGCAGCCTTGTCTGGTCCCTGATTTTAGAGGGATTTCCTTGAGTATCTCTCCATTTAATTTAATGTTGGCTATTGGTTTGCTGTATATAGCCTTTATTGTGTTTAGAAAAGTGCCTTGTATTCCCGATCTCTCTAGAACTTTAAACATAAATGGGTGTTGGATTTTGTCAAATGCTTTTTCTGCATCTAAAGAGATGATCATATGGTTTTTCTCTTTCAGTTTGTTTATATGGTGGATTACATTGATGGATTTCCGTATGTTAAACCATCCCTGCATTTCTGGAATGAAGCCTACCTGGTCATGGTGAATGATGTCTTTGATATGCTGTTGTATTCGCTTTGCGAGTATTTTGTTGAGTATTTTTGCATCAATGTTCATAAGAGAAATTGGCCTGAAATTCTCTTTTTTTGTTGGGTCTTTGTGGGGTTTAGGTATCAATGTGACTGTGGCCTCATAGAAGGAGTTTCGTAATATTCCGTCCATTTCTATCTTTCGGAATAGCTTGAATAGTATCGGTATTAGCTCCTCTTTGAAGGACTGGTAGAATTCTGCGCTGAAACCATCTGGCCCTGGGCTTTTTTTGGTTGGAAGACTATCAATGGTTGCTTCTATTTCTATAGGCGAAATAGGGCTATTTAATTTGTTTATCTGGTCTTGATTCAATTTTGGTAAATGGAATCGGTCGAGAAATTTGTCCATTTCCCTTAAATTTTCAAATTTTGTGGCATAAATGTCTTTGAAATAGGTCCTTACGATTCTTTGTATTTCTTCAATGTCTGTTGTTATGTCTCCCTTTTCATTTCTGATTTTGTTAATTTGGATAGCTTTTCTTTGTCTTTTAGTTAGATTGGCTAACGGTTTGTCTATCTTGTTAATTTTCTCAAAGAACCAGCTCTTGGTTTTGTTGATTCTTTGGATTGTTGTCTTTGTTTCTAATTTATTGATTTCAGCCCTGAGTTTGATTATTTCCAGGCGTCTACTCCTCTTGGGTGTTTCTGCTTCTTTTTTTTCTAGGGCTTCCAGATGTGTTGTTAGGTTGTTAATGTGGGATGATTCCATTTTCTTTTTAAAGGCACTTAGTGCTATGAATTTTCCTCTTAGCACTGCTTTCAATGTGTCCCACAAATTTGGGTATGTTGTTCCATCATTTTCATTGAATTTCAGGAAGTCTTTTATTTCTTCCCTTATTTCTTCCGTGACCCATGTGTCATTAAGTAGAAAGTTGTTTAGTTTCCACGTGTTGGTATGCTTTTTGTTATTTCTATTGTTGTTGAAGTCCAGCCTTAGACCATGGTGATCTGATAAGATACAAGGTATTATTTCAATCTTCTTGTATCTGTTGAGGTTTGCTTTGTGACCAACTATGTGATCAATTTTAGAGAACGTTCCATGAGGTGCTGAGAAAAAGGTATACTCCTTTGCGTTTGGGTGGAAAGTTCTGTAGATATCTGTTAGATCCATTTGATTCATGACATTGGTTAATGAGGTTATTTCCCGGCTTAGTTTTGAAATCAAAGTCCTATCCTTGAGTGAAAGTGGGGTGTTGAAGTCTCCCACTATTAATGTGTGGGTATCGATGAATGGGGCAAGCTTTGTTAATAACTCTTTTACAAATGTCGGAGCCCTTGTATTCGGAGCATAGATGTTCAAAATCGTGATGTCTTCCTGGTTGACTTTACCTTTGACAAGTATGAAGTGACCATCCTTGTCTCTTTTGACTAATTTTGGTTGAAAGTCTATTTTATTAGATATTAGAATAGCTACCCCAGCTTGTTTCTTGTGACCATTTGCTTGGAATATTTTTCCCCAACCTTTTACTCTGAGGCAATGTCTGTCCTTGTGGTTGAGATGTGTTTCTTGAATGCAGAAGAATGTTGGGTCGTGTTTATGCATCCACTCTGTTAGTCTGTGTCTTTTTATTGGAGAGTTGAGACCATTAATGTTGAGAGATATTAATGACCAGTGATTGGTAAGTCCCTTCATTTTTGGTATTTGTAACAATCGAGTTTTTGTGAGATTGTGATTTTGCAATGGTGTAGTTATTTATTTCTTATGTATTTTTGGTTGTAGTTTGACCAGTTGCGGTGGAGTTTTCCTTCTAGTAACTTCTGTAAAGCCGGATTTGTTGCTAGGTACTGTGTGAATTTGTTTTTGTCATGGAATATCTTGTCTTCACCTCCAATGGTTATTGATAATTTTGCTGGATATAGTAGTCTTGCTTGGTATCTGTGTTCTCTTAGCGTTTGCAGAACCTCTGTCCAGGCCCTTCTGGCTTTCATGGTCTCTGCTGGGAAGTCAGGAGTGATTCTGATAGGTTTGCCTTCATATGTTACTCGTCCTTTTTCTCTTGCCGCTTTTAATATTTTTTCCTTGTTCTGTATATTTTGTGTTATTATTATTATGTGGCGGGACGATTTTCTTTTTGGGTCTATTCTATTTGGTGTTCTGTAGGCCTCTTGTATGTTCGTATGCATCTCCTTCTTCAAATTGGGGAAATTTTCTTCTATTATTCGGTTAAAGATATTTTCTGGGCTGTGGAGTCGGTTGCCTTCTCTTTCCTCTATCCCTATTATTCTCAAGTTTTGTCTTTTCATGTTGTCTTTTATTTCATGAACGCTTTGTGTCAGGAACTTTTCAGATTTAGCATTATCCTGGATGATTGTTTCCAATTGTGCGATTGTATCTTCAAGTCCTGATATTCGTTCTTCCATTTCTTGCAATCTGTTAGATAAGGCCACCTCTGAGATGTTTGCTTTCTTTTCTGATGCTTCTCGATCACGTTTTTCTTCCGTGCGTTCTTTTATGATATCTTCCATTTTTATCTTCAGGTCTTGAACTGTTTTAATAATTTCCTTCATCTGGTTATTTGTGTTTTTCTGAAATTCTTCAAATGCCTCTTTATATGACTCTTTTAAGTCATCAGCCCTCTTGTTTGCTTCCTCCTGCATTTGTTTACAAAATTTATTTGTTTCTTCCAATATCATCTTACCTACTAAGGATTTGAAGTGGTTTTCATGTATATCCATCGCTGTTGGGTTCTCCAGGTTGTTTTCATTAGGATTGCTGGGATCTGGAGATGCCATCCTGTTTTGGTTTTTGTTAGCATTCTTTCATTGTCCCCTTGTCATTTTGGTGACTCTAATGTTGGGAGGTGGTTTGTAGTGACCTTCCCTGTTTGGGAGTGGATAGTTGATGTCTGATTATAGGTAGGGTGCCCTTACCTGTGGGGAACAGGGAGTACTTCCCTGGACCAGGCTGGTGATTCAGATTCTACTCCTGTAGATTTTTCTCAACACCTTAGGCTCCAGGCTGAGTCATGCGATGTAGGTTTCTGTTTGGGCCTTTTCCCCTTACTGCTGTATCTCAAGTCAGCAGTATTGGGATCTAGAGTAAGGTCAGCACACAAACTCTCTGGTTGTGTAGGTTGATCCCAGCTGTCTGAGGACAGGCTCTTTAATCTCTCTCATCAGTCAACTGAAACCTGACACCATGAAGAAAAGAAAAGTTAATGTACCTTGAATAAGGAAGGGGCCTCTGATTGCTGCTGGCTAGCCCTGTTCCAGCCCAAGGAGGGAAGCATGGATGTGACAGAGGTGATAGACACCAGGGACTAGAAACGTACTGATTCATCAGGCAACTTCACTTAAATCCGATTATATAAATACTACTGTATAATATACATTTAATTTGAAAATTATTTCATCAGCAGCCCCAGTACTTGGAAGACAGAGGCAGGAAGATAAAAAAGCTTGAAACCGTATTGAGTAACATGTTGAGATTCTGCCTCAAATACACAGAGACAGACAGACAGACAGAGTCATAAAATGTATATATTCTCTTTATAATTTAGTTTAGTAATTTCAAAAAAAACTTTAAAAACCTATACAGAATGGAGGTCAACATATTAACTAACTCAGTCTTAACTGTAAAATGTGTAAAAATCATGCTCAATGTCAAGTAAACAAGAATCTTAAGACAACATCAAAGCACAACATTTCAAAAAATGTTTTCTAGGCACACAGAAGAGTTTGGTCTAAATGGAATGGTACTTTTAGGTTAGGTACAAGTTTCCAATGTCATTTTTCATCTTTTCAGAATCTACTTTTAGCTGAGCATAGTGGTACACATCTGTAATCCCAGCACTCAGGAAGGCAGAGGCAGGTAGATCTTTATGAGTTTTAGGCCAGCCTGGTCTACAGAGTGAGTCTAGGTCAGCCTAGGCTTCACAGAGAAACCCTGTCTCAAAAACAAAGGAATCTGCTTTTATAGATATAAGACACACCTTAGAAATATGATTCTTGTAGATAATCATAATGAACTTCTTTTCCTGAAATAAATAAGCCCAAAGAAAAACAGAGCATATAACTAATGGATGTGGTGCGGAGGAGAGGTAATTATGCCTAGTGCTGAAGCCTAGAAGCCAAGCTACTGTTTAAACTTGGGTGTCTCCAAATGTCCATATGATGAAATGTGGTCCTGAAGAAGGATGGAACTTTTAGGAGGTAGGCCATGGTGATGAGGCTTTAGATCGATAGGGACATATCCTTGAAGGGGCACTTGTCATTCATCAGCCAAACCAGAAACGTAAAAGAAATAGGTCTGCTCAGCTGTTAACTGGGCCTTCTAAGGTCCATGACCCAAACAGCATATTTCTTTTTCTAAGTTGCTTCTCTTGGGTGTTTTGTTATCATGGCAGAAAGCTGATTCTCGTAGACCATAATGCCCCATAACAAATATACCAGTTACCAGCAACAATAGACAGACTCAGGACCGCATTTTAAGGGCATGAAATGAAAGCTGGGTATCTTTTGCTTTGGGGTGGCAAACACTGTCATAAATGTCTCACAGAGATCTTCTATGAGTACTGTGTAGGTCCAGGAAAGGCTGACGGGCTCACTGAGCTCAATAAGGATTCTCTTTTCATTTTCTTTATTTTCATGGCCAGCTCTTCCTCATGGACATGCAGAGAACAAAGTGGGGGGCACTTCTAAAGCAGTGACTCTCAACCTGTAGATTGTGACCCTCTGGAGGTCAAATGACCCCTTCACAGGGGACACCTAATACCATCCTGCATATCAGATGCTGCAGTTATGAAATAACAACAAAAAGAAGTTTACGTTTGGGTGTCACCTCAACATGAGAAACTGTATTGAAGGGTTTCAGTGTTAGGAAGATTGAGGACCATTATTCTAAAGCCAACATGGGCTTTCAATTAAAGATGGATATGGAGATGTTCGGTAAAGAGGAAGAAGGGCAGGGTGAGACTGCACAGTAAGTGACCAAATTAGAAGGAACCTGTGTCCTTTCCTTCTGCGGGTGGTGTTCGTTGCCACCTGCTCCCATCCAGCGCCCTTCACACATTCAACTCCTTCTGCTGTTCATGGAAACACAAACAGCACTGATAAGCCAGGCTGTCACTCGAGCCAGTACCTTTCTAACACTTAATGAGTGCCTACAACAGGCCAGATTAGTGATCACAGGACAGCTCTTCACTATCAGTCACTGCTGCTTCCGGTGATTGCATCTTACGTCAGCTCTTCCTCTCCCTGCACCCCAAATCCCTCACGTATTAAGGGCGAGAAATGAACCAATGTAGTCCACAAGTCTAGCAAACACACCCCACACCCCCCCCCCACACACACCTTTCTGGTAATGAAAGGAAATGGGCAGGGCCTGTCTTTGTCTTGGTTTGTTGTTGTACTGTTGTTTTATTGTCACGCAGTCTGTTTGTTTATTGTTTGTTTTATAGTAGTTATCAGTAGAATACTTTGTATTTATAAAATATGTTTTAACATTGGATTGCAAGCTTCAAGAATAATATTCCTACTTGTGTCTAACTCATTTGAATGATAGCATGATAGTTCTTTTTATGTCTTCTGAATTGTGTGTGTGTGAAAGCATGAGGAGTGGAGAGAGAGAAAGAAAGAGAGAGAGACAGAGAGAGAGACAGAGAGAGAGAGAGAGAGAGAGAGAGAGACAGAGAGAGAGAGAGACAGAGGAGAGAGAGAGAGAGAGAGAGAGAGAGAGAGAGAGAGAGAGAGAGACGAGAGAGAGAGAGAGAGAGAGAGAGAGAGAGAGAGAGAGAGAGAGAGAGAGAGAGAAGACAGAGAGAGAGAGAAGGACAGAGAGACAGAGAGAGAATTTCCAGGAAGGGATAGTGGAATTTCTAGGAGTTGTCAAAACACTCAGGTAAACAAAGAATCGATCAGAAGCCAGACTGCTGTATTCACTTGAGCTCCCTCATTACTCAATGTTCACAGTGAGAACTGGCGCTGGGACTATGCGGAGTCCAACCACTCTGTCACTACTGCGAAGGACATAGCCGACGTAGCCACAGTAGAAGAAGCTGTGCTGATCTAGCAGGATAGTCCTTTGTCTTTGACAAAACAGTTAGTGTTGCTGAAATACCTGTTTCTGCTTAGTCATTTCAGATGTCAGGAAAGAATCCACTGGCTATGCACCGGATGGTAACCCTGTGCCAGCTGCTGGTGTGGGGGCTGAGCTTCTATTTCCTTCTGTGGAATCTCTTTTGTACTTCAGGCAGGTCCTGAGGTTTAGTAGATTCTTAGCACTCTCTTCTTTAGTTTCTTCTTCCCATCTTCTAATTTTTCAACTTCCTCATTTTGCTTTCTGTGTAGTCTGCAGTTTGCTTTCTGGCTAGTCATACCTTTGTCCCGGCCCACTGCCTCGCATGTGATCCATGGCCATATGCTTTGCCACCTCAACTATCAGGGCCTTTCCCACCTAGTCACACTCACTCACAAACACTGGGAGGTCACCCCACATACTTACCTCTCTGGATTTCAGAGATTTCATCATTTTAGCCATCCTGAGATTTTCTTTTCTTTCAAACTTAGCTATGTGTCATTATACAGGCAAATATAATCTTAGCCTATAATAATGATAGGATAATTTTTAAGTAGCTGTAACTTCTAATATAAATATTTCCAAAAATAATAACTGAAAGAGACTTAATATAGAACAATCATAGACTCACCATAATTCAATTATATACACATACATTTGTAAATTAACAGACCACCAAGGATAAATAGAAGGTATTAAAGGCAATGCCATTGGTGGACCATGTAATACATAGGACCAGAAAAAAATGGAAGTTATGACAAAACAGAGGAGAAAGTCCTCTTCTATAAAAGAACAGCTATATAGGCCTCAGATTCATCATCATCAGTAATAAGGACCAGAAGAAGATGTCTTCTGGTTAATGAAGAAATACAACATAAGATGTAAAATGTTGAACCTAGATAAATAAATTTTAAGAATTTAAGAAAGATGGTGATATCACTTAAAACTCTGCTTAAGAAATATTAAAGCTATTCTAGGAAAGAGAATTAAGCCCAGAAATATTTAGTGAGATGAACTTTAGAAGTAGCACCTAGTAAGAAGATCGAAAATGCTGATAAATTTAATGTATGTAAAGTATAAAATGTATATATGTATAATGTATATATAAAATATAATATACAATGTATGTAATGTATAAAAATGTATGTAAAAAGTAAATTTCTGGAACCTCATGATTCCCACTAGGAACTGAAGAGGCTGTGGAAGTGGCCCAGTAGGTGACATATAGCATCAGAGACAGAACTGAGATGCCTCGTATCCATGTATAATGTCAGAGCCTGCAGTTCATACCTACAATGCTAGCACTGCACAGGAAGAGACAGGCCGATCTCTTGTGCATGTACACCAAAAAGAAAACGAAGCTGGAAAATAGAGACACAGTAGCACCCTACTCTTTGCAACACAGGTGCCAGGGTTGAAACATAGCTTGCACGCAGGCAGGCGGCTTTGTGACTCACTGCAACCCGCACCCGTAACTTTACACCAGGTCACTATTACAAAAGAACCGGGAAAAAGAAGACAGTCTCTCAGTGGCGTGAGGGAGGCCCTCTCTGCTCTTCCGTGCTGTGGTCGGGCAGTGTTCTTCTAAAGCTTTTGAGCCCCCATATTCCTCTTCCCACAGCTCTGTGCCCTCTCTCTTCCTTTTTGCTTCTAGGATCTACTACAGCTCTTCAAAGTTCAGCATCGTGTGTGTATGTGTGTGTGCGTGCGCGCGCGCAAGCGCATGCGCGGTAAGATCAATCTCAGGCTTTCACACTGAACAGAAGAGCTTCCTTCCCCGCATCCTTACCACATGCTAAGCCATCCCCCTGGCTCTGAGGAAAGCCTCGATGCCCCTTTTCTTTCCCTTTCTGTTGGAATTCATGTGGATAGATTTGCACTACACAGGAGATGTATTTTGTATTGTCCGAAGGAAGACAAGTGCCCAAGACCTAAGAAGTTCTAATCATGGCTCCGTAACACAGTTCTCAGAGATGCAGGCTTAAGTTAATAAATGGCCTATTTCTTTTTTCTATGCTATGAAACTGAACCCAGGGCCTCAAACATGCTAGGCCGCTCTACGACTGAGGTATATGCCCAGTCTAAATGACGCATGAAATCCTCTAAGAACTTGAGATTCTACAGAACTATGAAGTATCTGGAGAGAGAGAGAGAGAGAGAGAGAGAGAGAGAGAGAGAGAGAGAGAGAGAGAGAGAGAGAGAGAGAGAGAGAGAGAGACAGACAGACAGACAGACAGACAGACAGAGACAGAGAGACAGAGAGACAGAGACAGAGAGACAGAGACAGAGACACAGAGAGAGAGAGACAGAGAGACAGAGACAGAGACACACAGAGAGAGGGACAGAGAGACAGAGACAGAGACACACACACACACACACACACACACAGAGAGAGAGAGAGAGAGAGAGAGAGAGAGAGAGAGAGAGAGAGAGAGAGATAGAGAGAGAGAGTCAATCTTTGGGCTCTATCCATGAGATATGAAGGCACAAGGCTATCCATAGCTAGTACTGGCAATTCAGATGTAGCCTAAAATGAATATCAATGAAACCCTTGTATTCAGAACACTCATCTGTACCAGGTTGCTTGCCACCCCCACCCATGCCCTTTATTAATGGAGATGCACACAGGGAGGCTGCAGATAGCTACTGCATGGAGAGTTTCATGAGGATGAGCAGAGTACCCTTTACGGTGCGTTGGTCTGTGTCTACAACAGCTACAGAAAGAAGCACACCTGCCTGGTTCCCTGCTTCCCTCTCACCTTTACAATGGGGAACCATAGCTGCCTAATCAACAAGTAAACAAAAACATGGCAGAAAACATGGTTTAGTGCAGCTTAATTTATTATTGAGTGTCACCCTGTAGCCCAGGCTTTACTAAAACTGAAGGATATCCTCCTGCCTCAGCTTTCCAAATGTGAGAATCACAAGCATGTACCAGGTCAGTGCAGCTTTTTTTTTTGAGATTATGATTCAATTAGAACTCTCTTCTCCCTCTTTTTCTCCCTCCAAAAACTCTTATATACCTCTACCTACTCTTCTTCAAATTCATGGCCTCTTTTTTTCAATAAGTATTATTGTATGTATTTATGTATATGCATACATATATATTCCTAAATATAACCTTTCAGTCAGTGTGCTTCTCCCTGAAAGCATGAATATAGCTATGGCTTTAAAATATTTAATATTATGTCTGTGTGTGGAGGGTGGGGTTATGAATATTGTATATCATAAAGATAGTAATTGGTACTTCATTATAGAATTTAGTAGTCTTGAAGAAGTTTTATTCATAATCTTAAAATTTTTATTTTTAAGTGTATTCTCTAGGTTCATAGGGATTAAATAAAATCCCCTAAAGAATAATGCTATAATATTTTAAGAGTCATAATTTTATAATAATTTTATGGTTATATAATTTTGTTTTTTCTGTTATATAAAATTTAAAATATTTTATGCCATTTATAATTGAGCATTTTTCTACACTGAATATAACATCCATAGTTTATTGAAACTATAATTTGAATGGCCATGCATTACCTTATAACTCCATCAAAGCAATCGCTATTTACTGACATTTAAGTTTTTAAAAATTGCATAAATGCTTATTGGGTAATTTTAGACATATTCCAGTTAGGCAAGTATTATTTTGCCCTATTAAAAATCAAGCAAAGCCAGGCCTAGCTGTAGTCCCAGTGCTCAAGGAAGCAGAGGCAGACAGCTCCCTGTGAGTTCGATGCTAGCCTAGTCTACAAAGTGAGTCCAGGCCAGCCAAACCAACAAAACAAAACACAACAAAAAACCCAAAACAAGCAAACAATAAGGCTGACTCTAAGCTGAATGACAGTGATAAAATTGCAGGGACTCAGAATGCTCCCTTCTCCTGTCTGCTTTTGTACAGCCCCCCGCGCCCCCCTCCCTGCCCTTCCCACCCCGTCACAAGTGTTTGCCCATATCCAGAAGAAAGGATGATGAATCTGAACTAAACTAACAGGCCTTAGTTAAATCACCTGCTTACTACTGTAGGTTGTACATATCTGCACAACCCCAGTACTAATGTACTTTTAAATTGTCTGTCTATCCAACTATCGTTTATCTTCTATCTATGTATCTAAGTTTATCTATTTATTATTCACCTATCTATTATTTATTTAGTTTGTTAGTTATTTGGTGTGTGTGTATGTGTGGTATAGAAATCAAAAGACAAGCTGTGTGTTGATTTTTTCTTTTTTCTTTTTTTTTTTTTTGGTTTTTCGAGACAGGGTTTCTCTGTGTATCCTTGGCTGTTCTGGACTCACTTTGTAGACCACGCTGGCCTCGAACTCACAGCGATCCACCTGCCTCTGCCTCCCGAGTGCTGGGATTAAAGGTGTGCGCCACCACGCGTGGCTGTTGATTCTTTCTTAGCACGTGGCTTCCTAGCATCAAGTTCAGGCCATCAGGACTGACAACAAGCAGCTCTTTCCTGCTTAGCTAGCCCATCAAGCCCAGTTGCAATGCTAAATGACTGCCTAGTCTTCACAGTCTTAGGCATAACAAACATAGTTTTCTCTGGACCATTCGGTCTTCCTTTCTGAAATTCCCATATTATGTAAAGCCACATTAAAATCATTAGGCTTTTATCTTCCTTATTGGTTGTACGGCTATGAACCAAAAACCTGGAAGGTAAGGAAAAGATACTCGGCAGCCCATGTCAGTTGTGATACAGCAACATTTCACACGGAACATTTGCATAAATGTACATACCACACCGTTTCAGGGTGAAGAGTGAGCACAGCCTTCTTTTTTCCTCTGGTGGTAGCTTTCTTTAGAACTTTCTTGGCGGTTCGATAGAAGACCTAGGCTCCAAGCAAGCAAGAGATTTCTTTTCTGACTCAAATAAGCATACATGATGACTAAGAACTTCTCACAGCAGCAGTTTGTATGAAGCCTGCGGTTGGCATATAGAATTCAGCAGAGGGGAACTCTGTGTAGCATGAGGTCCCCCAAATGTAGAACCTTCACTGACTATGTGTGCCCAAACACGAAAGGCTGAGTACATGCTCTCACGGTGTTTGTACTTGTAAAGTGCTTTAATTGTAACACTGAAATGAGGGGCGGGAATTCTAACAGAAAATAAACAAAGGCATGAGGTCCCAAAAGACTTCGAAAAGTACTTTTATAAAACACAGAATATTTAGTTAATATAAATGATCACATCTGTGATTCAGAATACATCTGGCCTTGAAGAAAACAGCTGGGTCCCACAGCCAGACTGGTGAAGGCCGGGTACATTGTAGCAGGGAGTTAATTGGTCTCAGAAGGAAAAGGTTTCAAGTGCTCAGCTATTCAACAACATTTCAAAGGGTGTCTCTAGAGGAACATTGATCTTGACACACCACTCTTTTTTTGTGTGTGTGGTGTCCTCTCACTGTGTGTGAAGACAAAGACAAGTTAGCAGGGGCGCTGGGGAGAAAGGCTCCCAGAGCTCACAGGAGATGCATTCCTGTGTAGCTGGACTCTAAGTCAATCAACATGTGGGCTCTTTGGGTCCCTGTCTTCAAAGCGGCTTTGGCTCAGAGCCGAGAAAGAAGGCCATTTGAAGAGGCATCAAATGCTTATGGAAAAGGGTGAGCATTCTAGCAGCTCCTTTGTGCTCAGGGCTTCCCAATCCGGGGGCTTAGAAGCCTTAGGAAATGAAGGGAGTACAGCCAAGTAGGATTGTCAAAGTTCTCCAGAGTGAGTGCCGTGCAGCTAAAAGATTATGCAGGGGTGACTCTCACTTGACATGCATGTTAACATGCAGTTACACACACTCATTTAAAACCAGAGTTGCCTTGTAAACATGTAAGGCAGTATAAGTATAAATAAGTATAGAGTCAGTAGCCAATTTTAAGGCCTTCATTGTGTTTGATGTCATTTCTACACTTGGACTGCTAACTTTGTTTAAATGTTCACAGCTACAATTAATGGCTTTTATATGACTAACAAACTTCCTTTGTAAAGGGGGTGTCTGGTTTGGCAAATTTTTCTCAAGGTCTTAAAAAACTCTAACAGGAGGTTGGAATTTACTTGATGAATAAAGGGGTCCCTAGGCTTCTACACATCAGTGGTTCTCCAAGTGAGGCCCGTGGACAAGGACCACCATCACTGTCATCATTTAACCTGTATTAGAAATGTAGACTGACTCTGCTCAGAGCCCTAGGATGGGAAAGGAGCTGGAATCAGGACAGTTGTGCCACAGCCAACTTTCTAGCTGGTTATGATATCTGCTGAGGTTGCCACACCAATGCTTCCAGTGTCCCACTTTTCCAGCAAACTTGCAAGATTTTAAGTTAATATTCTAGACCTCACTTACTCTTTTAGATTGTCTTTTCCAAGAAAAAAATCGTAGGGCCTAGGTATGGGAAAATCATAATTGGTTACAAATATCTAAAAATTCCATATACATAGTATAATATATATTCTATGTAGAAAATATTAACATATAATCAATGTTTTTTAAGGGAATTTGTGCTCTAAGAGCAATTATAGCATTGTGTATCAAGGGAATTCAACTTTTTTTATTCTTTGATCCAATATTATATCCTGACTTAAGTTCTCCCTACCTCTTGCTCTCCTTCCAGCCCCACCTCTACCTCATCGCTCCGTACCAGATCCATTCCTCCTCCATTTCCCTTCAGAAAGGGACAGATCTCCCAGGGAGATCAACCAAAATGGCATCTCAAGTTACAATAAGACTAGGCACATAACTTCATATTATGACTGGATAAGACGGCCCAGTAAGAAGAAAGCATCTCAAAAATCAGGCAAAAGAGTCAGAGACAGCCCTGCTCTTACAGTTAGGAGTCTCACAAAAACACCAAGCCACACAGCCACAGCATGGATACAGAAGGCTTAGATCAGACCCTGCAGGCTCCCTGATTGTTGGTTCAGTCTCTGTGAGCCCCTATGAGCCCTTGTTAGTTGATTCTGTGTTTTCTTGTGGTGTCCTTGACCCCTCTGGCTCCTGCAATCCTTCTTTCTCATCTTCAGCAAGATTCCCAGAGCTTGACTCTTCGTCTCTATATTTCTTTGCATCTCTGATGACAATTGGTCTAGGTACCAATCTATGAGCATATCAGAATAGCATTGAAAATCATTGCATTGACATTTTTCCCAGTTTGATTTTGTCCTAAGTCTCTGGGCTATCCAGCCTTTGGATCCTGGTCGTCCAGACAGTATCAGGCATGGGCTTCCTCTCATGACTGGGTCACAAGTTAGACCAGTCACTGGTTGTACATACCCACAAGGTCTGTACCACCTGTACCCAAGCGTATGTTGCAGGCAAGACAAATTGAAGGCTGAAGGATTTGTGGCTGTGTTGGTGGTCCAAACTCTCCCCTAAAGCCTTGCCTGGTTACAGAAGATGGTTGGTTCAGGCTCCATATCTTCTACTAATAGGAGTCTTCACTAGGCTCACCCTCATAGATTCCAGGGAGTTTCCATAGCACTAGGTTTCTACCCATCCTTGAAGTGCCCCTCCCCCCCCCCACTTCCAGTCTATTCCAGGGCTCTTTCCCTCCAAGTCCCAGACCTCCCACTTCCTGTTCTCATGCCCACCCTCCCCCAGTCCACTACAAAATCTATTCTACTGTCCCTTCCCAGGGAGATCAATACATCACTCCTTGATCCCCCCTTGTTACTTAGCCTCTCTGGGCCTGTGAATTGTAGCATGATTTTCTTTTACTTAATAGCTAACATCCACTTATAAGTGAGAACATAGTATGTTTGTCTTTCTGAGCCTGGGTTACCTTATCACGATAATTTTTTTTTCTAGCTCCATCTATTTTCCTGCAAATTTCCTGATTTTTTTAAAACATCTGAGTAGCATTCCATTGTGTAAATGTACCACATTTTTTTCTCCATTCTTCAGTTGAGGGATGTCTAGATGGTTTTCAGTTTGTGATTATTATGAATAAAGTTGTTACAAACATAATTGAGTAAGTGTCCTTGTGGTGTGGTGGAGCATCTTTTGGGTATATGCCCAGAAGTGGTGTAGCTGAATTTGAGGTAGATCAATTTCCAATTTTCTGAGAAACCACCATATTGATTTCCAAAGTAGCTGTGCATGCTGACACTCCCACCAGCAAAGAAGGAGTGTTTCCCTTGTTCCACATCCTCACCAGCATGAGCTTTCATTTGTGTTTTTGATCTCAGCTATTCTGACAGGTGTAAGATGAAATCTCAAAGTAGTTTTGATTTGCATTTCCCTGACGGCTAAGGATGTTGATTGAGCATTCTTTAAGCACTTCTCTGTCATTCAGAATTCATCTGTTCAGAATTCTTTGTTTAGATCTGTACCCATTTTAAAAATCAGATTAATTGATTTGTAGATGTCTAGTTTCTCGATTTCTTTATATGTTTTGGAAATTAACCATCTGTTAGATGTGAAGTTGGTGAAAATCATTTGAGAAGTATTGGTATTCGCTCTTTTTTTAGAAGGCTGGAAGAATTCTGTGCTGAAACTGTCTGTTTTGGGCTTGGTTGTTGTTGTTGTTGTTGTTGTTGTTGTTGTTGTGAGATATTTAATGGCTGCTCCTATTTGCTTAGGGATATAGGTCTATTTAAATTGTTTATAGAATCTTGGGAATTTAACTTTAAATTACCTCTTTAACTTTACAATGTTGTTAATTGTCAAAAATGTTTTATTAAGTGTAAAGCCTGATTCAAAGACCCCAAAGGTAGCAAGGGGTATGGCTGTCTTAGTCGACTGCCTTGCAGGTGTGATGTTCTTTTCTTTAGAGATTATACTTCAGATATTTACACAGATAAACTGCTTGCCTAACTTTTGTTAGTCAGTTTATTACTTCCCTCTATTCTGATTCGTTTCTCACCTTTCCTACCAGGAGGACATGTGAGTTTCATATCTGAGTCAGAGTTAGTTGCATTGAGACAAAGGTGTTGGACTCCACACAGGTTATTTCTCTAAGAATGATCTGAAGGAGTGTGTAAAACATGCGTGATGTAGTTGGTCAGTGAAGTACAAGCACTTGGTTTGTACTTATATCTCCACTTTCTCGTCAGTTGAATGGAGACTTTCTTGTGTGTATAAAACATCACGCTTTCAAGCACTGCTCATTCTCCTGAAAGCTTTTTAGGATACCACACTTTCATTTGTATGTAAGACATCACAAAATAACTTTCTGAAAAAAATACTCTTTATTTGGAAATAGAACCATGAGCAAAGAAACGACTTCTCTTGTTAAGGATGATCTGAGAACAAAGCACTTCCAGGAGAAGTCCACGTGGAAACAATCAGGGGCCTGACTATGACACAGCTGACACAGTGTGATGAAGACACTGGTTTCAAATGGCTTCCCAATGAGAGACTGCAGGCTAACGCTGCCTAGGTTGAATTATGTCTTTTCCTATTTGTGTGAATAAACTGCACGTCAGCACCTTCACTGTCATCCACTCTAGGGCCTTGTCTTAGTTTAGTCTAGGTTTTGTATCCCATTGCTCTTGATAGAATGCCCTGATAAGAGCAACTTAAAGGAGAAAGGGCTTATTTTGACACACAGTTCAAGATACTGTCTGCAATGGCAGGAAGGCAAGTCATTAGGGACTAGGCACAGTTAGTTATGTCATCTTTCACTATCTGTACAGCCCAGGATCCAGCCAGGGACTTGTACCACGAGTAATTGGTGGCCCTTCTCACTTCAGTTAATGCAAGACAAATCTTCTACAGGCCTGTCCAGAGGACAATCTCAACCAATTTGACACTTGCTTTAATCATTACAGGCATCTTCTAGCTGTTTCTTGCAATGATCTCAGGCTAGCCTCCCTTCGCCAACCTTCCTCATCTGTAACCCAATATGTCCTCTCTGTCTAGAATGACCCACATGTCTTCAATCAGATCATGTCATTCTTAGTGCTAAAATCACTGGTTTCTTCTCATCATAATCTGATCTAGAGACATTATTCCTTGGTCCCTTTGAGCCTTCATAATGTAAGCTCTGCTTTTCTTTCTAGTCCCCCTGGCTTTGTGAATTTTGCCTCAAAGCCTTGAATCTGCAGTGTTCTCTGGTTGATGCACTCCTGTGTTCACATGACTTCCCAATTAACCCTGACTTCTTCCTTAAAGATTTCTTTTTTGTAAAGCCTCAGCTTCATCCCCTTATTGAAATAGCAATCCTAGTCCTATCCTGACTCCTCACTTCCCACCCCTCACCCACCTACTGCTCCTTTTTTCACAATCCTTACACTTTTTGTTATACTACTCTCTCCAATTCCTTGTAGGATGTATACTCTATAAGGTCATGGAATTTTTTCCCTTCTCACATGCTTCTCATGTTTGAGTCGCACACCCTGATGTTGTTTGGCAGTTGGTGACCTCATCACAAGCTATTTTCTGTCTCTAGATGCTGTGACTTTACCAGTACGGATGGTTTCAGGCTAGTTTTTGCCACCTTTTCCCTCTGCTAATATTAATTACTGTTCTTTTATATTATCTCAATTGGCCAGTTCTTTCTTCCTTGTGAAGATTCAACTTTATCCATGAAGTCTTTTTTTTTCTGTCTTCTCAGATTCTCTATACCCCATGTTCTTATGAATATTAATATATTTTTCTGTAAAATTCTCTTGCTAAGCTGTCCTTGCCAGTGTGTTTCAGTGGAAAGAAAAAATGCACCCCACAGGAAAACGTTTGGCCTCCCCCCAGGTGCCAACAGTGGGTGTGGGTGGGCATCTTCACAGCTGTCACTTCTCTCTTCAGTGGTGATGTGGGTCCAAAAGTGGCAAATGCTGAGCACTTAAGAGTCCAGTCAAGCCTTTAAATCAAATCCATGCAAGTACCATACAGAGCAGGTAGTATTTACATATTTAGGAGTTTGTGTGTGGGTGCATGCATGCTTGCATGTGTGTGTGTGTGTGCATGCACATGTGCATGCGCATGCATTCGTGTGTGTGTGTATACATACATGCTTGCATGTGTGTGTGCTTGTGTGAGTGTGTATGTGTGTACGTGTGTGTGTGTGTGTGTGTGTGTGTGTGTGTGTAACAGTTAAAAAACAGGCTATAAATCTGAGAGAGAATAAGGTAATGTGTGGAATGGGTTGGAGAAAGAAAGGATGAGAATATATTTATATTTCAGCTTAAAAACTAAAAATTTTCAAAAGAAGTGATGGTTGTGGAAATAAGTAGAAATGAATCAAATGGGACCAAGCAAAGGCTACATATTCAGAGCTTGTTAGAGCAAGGCAATTAACCATGAGAACTTGGGTTGTTCAAAACTTAAAGGCACTCCTAAGAGCTGGGAAGGTTGTGCAAATAAAGAAAGGCTTCAGGTGTGAATAGCGGGCTGCTATGGGTGGCTAATCAGAAGTGGGCCTCTTGTGAGAGTGATTCGTACAGTACATCTGGCTTTCTCTGGGTAGTCCTCACTTAAAAGTACGATCAACAATCAGAGAAGCTAGGTTATTAAGCAAATGTTGGCAATTTTAACCAGTTGTTGTGAAAATTATTTGAATTGTTTGAATCCCAGCACAGTCTCTGGGATAGCTGTTGCCTTGTGCATGATGTCCTAGGCTGATTCCTGTAGACGGGTCAAGTCCCCATGGCTGGTTGCTGTTGGTGGTAGATCAGACTCAGTCTTTATATATGGTCTGACTACTAGCCATTGCGTATTTATTCTCTCAAGGTTCATGACTTGTGTTATCGTGTCTTGGCTGCTGACCTTGCAGAATTGTTGGCCCAGGTCATGGCTGCCCAGTGAAGCCCAAGGGAACTTTTCCTTGTGGATCTTCTAAGTACTTCAAGTCACATGAGCCACACAGCATAGTGAGGATGCCATCAGAAAACTGACTTGAAACAGAGTGCTCGCTCAGTTGTTAAAATGCTTGCAGCGCAGAGTACGCTGGAGTTTGATCTCTGACCACCAGAATGTATTTACACACACATGGATGCACACACACTGCAAGTACATGTACACACTTATCTAGAAGAAAGCTTTGATATTTCACTGACTGGTAGAAACTCAGAATTGCCTGGTGAGTTGAACTTCTCTAGAGGCCCAACCTCTTAAAAAGTGTAGGCAAATAGATGCTAGGTGCTAAATAAAAGGAGATTTTATTTCTTAGATAATGTTCCTTCCAATATTTATTGAGAGATTTGTATGTTTTCCAGTATACCTTGAGCCATGCTTCATTCAAGTAGTCTATTTGCTGGCTTTGCTTCATGGGAAAATTTTTTCTCCACAGGTATCCCCAAATCTGTGTAACAAGTACTTTAATATACAGTGACAGTATGGGGGCTCGGCAGGTGTTCCTGGCTGTCTTTCCTTGACATAACTGCCACTGAATGGGGCTCAGCAGTGTTTTTGGCATGACATAGTTATAAATGAAAATATATCCATTGTGAGCATCAGTGTTCTGTCCCCTGCAATTGAGCCTGATTTCTGTATCCTTCCTCTGAGAAATCACAGTCTGTTAAAAGTACAATCTATTTTCCACTGAAATATTCATTCCTTTTACAACTGATTTTCTCTTTTGTTAGACTGGCTCCTGGTTTCCTCTTGAATTCACTCAGTACTATGGACAGAGACTGGGAGACGGAGAACATGACAGAGTTATTATACAAGCCCACTGGCTGGAAGGAGATACCAACAGAGGGTCTGCTGTTTCTCGGTTAATACAGCGAAGCTATCGAGCAATCTTGATAGTCTCTTTTTCTTCTTTTATGTCTGCCTTCTGAAATGGTCTTCTTCCAGCCCTGAATGGGAGCCTTCTCTTCTATTGACAAGCACCTCTGCCTCCAGCATTCCTTCAGCGGGGCTGACCGCTGTTCTCGGCTGCTGGCGCTGTGTTGGCTGGTGATGACACAGCGTTGGATGGAGCGCTGAAGCGGTTCTCACAATTTTCCCTCCTTGTGAGGCAAAGAAAGGTGGCTGTCATCTGATAGCTTTGAAATAGAAGCAGGATCTTCAGAAGGCCCCCAGGAGAGGGATGGGGAGCGCTAGTCTCCAGCTGCTCCTTCAGTAATGAAAATCTATTTCACCATCCTGGGCATCCCCAGCAAAGGCCTCCTGGAACCCTGTGGGTGGAGAAGCCATGTCTTAGAGGATTGCAGCTCTTTATGCTTCAAGGACTGGGTTGTTTGTACGGATCCTACAACTGAGTTAGTTGTTTAGGTTTGGCAATCCTGCAGTGCCCAAACCAAAGCAGAGGGCCACATCTGGAGGTGCACTCAGTGGAGGTGGTGATGAGCATTGAGGGGGCATGGTTCTGACTTTTCTCTTACCAGTGCCTTTATTTGGTGTCACTTTTGTGAAGACAAAGGAGAAGGCTTAGGGACGTTTTTTAGTGAGGAGCCACTTTGCTAGAGAGTCCCATCTTTTCCAAACTTCTTTTCAACAGTGACCTGCTCTGAAGCCGTTATCTCTATAAGGAAGTGGCACGGAGCTCTCTAGTTTAAACGGTAGAGAAAATGATTTCATTTTGACTTTTGCAGCATTTTTTTTTTAATTTTGGAAAGCCAAGACTGAGCATTATTTGGGCTGCCATTCTGACCTCTGTGATAATCGCCTGCCCCTTCAGCTCTTTCTCTGTCTTCTGCCAGGAATAAAAAGGGATAGGACAGGACTGACACCCAGGAGGTCAGCCCTGCTTCCAGACAATGGCAGCATCTGAGCTGCCAAATTCCTCATGATCAAGGAGGTCTTGCTGAAGACCAATTTAAACTGGAAAGTTTGTAAGCATCATTGGGCCATTTCAAAGTTCACACAGTGCTAGCGCTTAATCCTCTTAACACATTAGGCCCCTGGACTGGCATCTCACAATGGCAAGCAGCATAAAAGCCTGGCTGGCTTTTGGGCTTTTATTTACATTTCTCTGCATGCTGGTGTGCATGTCTCTTCTCTCCCCTCTCAGGATGGCTCCCACACTTCCATCATATCCTGCCCCAGGTGTTTCAAGCCAGTTAAAGGCCAAACTGCTTACACTGGCATATTAAAAGCTCTTCCATAACACTGCTTTTCCCAAGCCATGGAACACAAGCTGCAGTGTATTGGCCTAGGGATTCTGTTTTCCCCCTCTCTTTCTGCAAAGGATAACATCTTGGCTGTCACAAGGTAAGCGTTTCCAGTATGAATGTTTAATGAGGGTGAAGTCAGCATGCAGCACGCTGTTTATTTTGCTTTCTAATAAAGCCAAGCTCAGCAATACCCTTCGTACTGCTGCGACTTCTTGCAACACCTTTGCAGCATCTGTGGTACTCAGAGGAAATGGCTTTCAACATCTCCCTTCTTCTGATAAGTTAATTACATAAAGCATGAAGAAGTCAAGGTTGCAAAGGAATCAGCAGCTAAAAATAATCCCTAGGAGCTTTTTTCTAACCCCCTAATGCTGACTGTGTGTTCATAATAGAAACTGGGGAGAAAGCGTAAGCACAGAGGCTTATCAGAATACATTTCAGAGTTGAAATAGATCTTGGGTGTAGAAAAGACTGGGAAAAAAATCCACCATTAATAGAACAAAAATAATTGTGTGTGTGAAGAGTTAAACCAGGAAAACGAATGCTTTTGGGATCTGCAAATATTAGGCTGGAGAGAAGCATTAACTGGGAGTGAGCAAAGCAAGAAGCCTGCTCAGTCTAGAAATGACAAGATGGCCTTGGGAAGTCACTGTCCCTCAAGAGCTGATACGGCTTTTTTAGAGCATGTCCAGTGTGACCTGGGTGCTTCCTTTAGCCACTCCTGAAGCCAGTCACAGGGCTTCCCTACTCTTCCTCCATTAACAGTATCCCAGCCACCATGCCAAAGGCATCACCCACATATTATTCCAAAAGAGAGTGAAAACATCACTTAAAAGTCCAAAAGCCTCCATCTAAAGGCACAGAACGGGGCCAGAGAGATGGCTCCCCATACAAAGGTGGTTGCTGGGTCAGCCTAAAAATCTGAGCTCCATTGCCAGAGCTCACATAAAGATGGGAGGAGACAGTGTACTCCAAAGGCTGTTTTCTGATCTCTACAAACACACTGTGGCTTGCATGCTCCTCACTCCCAGTATACACACACACACACACATACACACACACACACACACACACACACACACACACACACACACACAGTCCAAACCCACTCCATTTGTAGACAGAGGACCTGGCCTTCCCATTTGGTATGCCTGGCTCAGAAGGTCTTCCTCTCCCACTATTCTTCATCTTCTAAGGTAACAAAAATTAATGGGTTTTGATAAATATTCACAAGTGTCTATTTCCCATTCTGCTCCCCTTCAGGTGTCATAGGAGCTCTCATCTTCTAAGCCAAGGCAGATTAATGCTAGGGGAATGGAGAAATGGAATCTGCATTTGTTAGGTTGGGAGGTAGAGCCCAGGGGAAACGAAAGTTGAAGTGTCAGGGAATGTGTGTCGCGGTGTTTCAAAACCCACTCATTTCAGACAAGAGGGAAAACAGAAAGAAAAATAAATAGAAAGGTTGTCGCTTTCAAACAAGTTTAAGAGAAGGGAAACCCCATGCATCACTGCAGAGATTTTTCAGTTTCAAATGAGTATGAGAAAAGCTTGAAACCTTGGCTGGAGAAACAGCTCAGTTGGTAAAGCTCTGGCTTTCCAAACATGAGGAGCTTGGTTCAAGCCCAGAATCCGCATGAAAAACTGGCACACACTTGCAATCCCGGTGCTGGGCAGGTGGAGACAGGAGGAACTTGGTGCTTCCTCATCAATCAATGTAGCTGAGTTGGTGAGCGTTAGCCCAATGTAAAACATTGTCTCAGAGAAAACAAACAAAAAGCCAAGGACTAGAGACAAGGCTCAGCTGATAGCTACATGATGTTTTTTGCAGGGACCTCTTGTTCGGTTCCTAGCACCCGCATGGTAGTTCAGAACCTTCTATAAGCCCAGTTTTAAGAAATTAAATGTCCTCTTCTGGCCTCTGTGGGGAGCAAGTATGTACTTAGTGTACATACAGACACGTAGGCAAAACACGCATACACATACATACAATAACTAAATAAATCTTAAAAATCAAAAGCCAAGAAAGGCAGAGAGCTCCTCAGGAACAATACCCAAGGTTGAACTCTGGCATCTGTATGCACATGTTCACATGTACAGATCCATGTGCACACGCGCGCACACACACACACACACACACACACACACACACACAGAGATACACACAGATGCACACACAGACAGGTATACCAACACACAGACACATACTCATACACACAGACAGACACTCATACACACAGACACACATACTCATACACATAGACATACATATTCATAACATAGGCACACACAGACAGGTATACCAACACAGACACACACAGACACACATACTCATACACACAGACACACATGCACACAAATGACCACACAGACACCCATACTCATAAGCACAGACACACAGTGAGATAAAGACACACATACTTATAAACACATAAACACATACACATACTCACATACACATATATTCATACATACAGATATACAAACACCTACACAGACATACATACTCATAAGCACACAGACACACACACACACACAAACTAATACACACAGAGACACACATACACACATATACACAGACACACCTATTCATTCACACAGTCACACAAACACCCACACACACACATACTCATAACACTGAGTCACCCACAGAGACACACATACTTATACACATACACACACATACTAATAGACAAAGACACACAGACACACAAACACACATACGAGTTGGTATTTGTATTGAAAAATAAAAGCAACAAGTCAAGATTGAAAATTCGTTTTCCTCAACCTTGAGTGATCATGCCGATGCCTGCGGTAGTCACTGTAATTCTACAAGGTGGAGACATGGTGGTCTAGTAAAACCAGTTATTTATTTATGTATTGCATGGGTACACTGCCACTCTGAAGGTGGCAACACCAGCACACAGAGATCCGGAAGGTCGCCCTGCTGCTCTCAGAGATGATCCAGTTCGGGGGACACTGGGCTTGGAGCGGGATGGGTTCCTTCTCAGCTCTGCACACAGGACAGTGCTGGCAAGAGACTACTTGGCTTTACTGTGCCTCAGTTGTCATGTCTGAAATGTGAGTCAACTGATAACTTCCTTAAAGGTTAGGTGGTAGAGTGAAAATACTTAGCACAGTGGTAGAAGCGGTATATGATCCGACCCTTCTTTAAGTCTACTGACTTTCTAAAATCCCTCATTTTCCAACTAAAATCAACTGACTATAAGGTCAATCAGAAGCGAGGAGTCATCCTACTGTCTTTGCTAGGATGCTCTTCCAGACGTTCAATGGCTTACAAATGTAGACTTGAGTTTCTGACATTGCCCCTCCCACTTCCAAAAATTTTAAGAGCCCACTATATGTTAACTTTTAAGAGATATTTTCTGACTCAATACAGCACAGATTTCAGGATTTTAATGTATATGTATGGTAAGGCTATCCTTATCGTGTGCCTACAAAAACCAAGAGCATTTGTTATGGAGTTAAACTGCGGGATCTGAATCCATGTTCAACATCTACAATTCCTGTGACTAAGGCGACATACTTAACTCTCAATGGCCCAGAGTTTCCTCATTAACAAAAATAGAATGACAGTATCCCCAGACTTATCACTGTTAGCTAATAGTTCTAAATTTCTTGGAAAAAGTATATGGGAAATAGTAAGCAGTCAAGAAACTCTGTGCATTATTGTTGGCATTTTATCCAGTTTAAAAATGATGCTTTATACCCAGGACTTTCATAAGTATCTAAACATTCTGTATATTGAAACCATGCTTTACTAATTTATCTCCAGCAGGTACCTGCATGTGTGCTTGTCCATGTGCAGGTGAAATGGACAGCTCCTTTGTAGATCATGTAAACTGCACAGACTTTATACTTACTACCTGTTCTGTTTCAGTTACTCTTTAAGTTTGTCATGGAGTCCTGAGACTTATTCTGTGTTCTACATTCCCTCATGGGCAGGCAACTTCTATTTTGTGTTCTTCCTTCAGTGCCTGTTTAGTCATTGGATAGTTTGCTTTTCCCTCCAAAGCCCCGATGAACATCAGTAATATGGTCCTTTAGGCACCTCTGGGAAGGTTTTTCATGGGAAAACCTTAGAAAGGGGATGGCCTACTTAGAGAACTGATGTGTTCTCAACATTATTAAGCACAGAATGGAGATTTCACTAGGTATGGTTTTGAGATTCTATATTCAACTTAAAAGCGAGATCTTGCTATATCATTCTCCCATTTGGGAACCTGCGTCTTTCTGGCTTGCAGGGATCCCTGTGGCCTTTTTCAGTTCTGTCCATGAGAAGCAGGGGGATGCTTCTGTTATCAACATCCTGTTAAGGAAATGTTCCACCCTGGCTCTCTGTTCACCGGCTTTGGAGCCCTGCTAAGTATTCTGACTGTTCTGTTGCCTCATTTGCTGAGTTACTTACCATGCCCACACACCCCAGCCCCACAAAGAACTGTGAGTAGCAAATGAGCCAGTGCAACAAACCACTCAGGATTAGGGGCAGGGCTGCAGTTCTATCTCACAAACTTTAGGAACAAAATTCTGCTTTACCCATGTTCCTTTAAGAGTTTTTGTTGTTATTCTTTAGGCCTAGTATCATGTCCTAGTATTTTTTGTTTTGTTGCCCAACATTCAGTAAGCTGTCTGGCTTAAATTCTATGGAATAAAAAGAATAGGGTCCTGATAAGGGCTAGAGTTCTTGTTTTGCATGTGCAAGGTCCTGGATTATTAAAAACACACATATGTACACACCATCTTACACACACACACACAGCACACACATGCACACACAAATTCATAAGCAGATCACACTGCTTTTTCATTTCATCTGACCTTTATCATTGCTGTTACTACAGACTTCTTTCATTTTCTTACCACAAACATGCGGCCTCAGGTGCAGTGTACATCCACCCTCCGACTGTGTCGGTTGTTGCCCTAATGGACTCCTGTTTCATCTGGAAAGTTATCATGGTGCAGCTTCGGAAACATAGCTCTTTATGAATTTTAAACTTACCTTCAGTAGATGAGAATGTGCCTCATGTACTGCAAAAGCCTGCAGACTAAAAATATATATTTTTGATTTCATTACGTGTGGCAGTTATTGAAGTTTATGTGTCCCAGTGGTATATGGAAATACTGCTGATCTCCTGGTAAAAAATTTTCTAAGGCCCACAGAGATGTTCTGAGAGTCTGGGATGAAGAAAGAACAGAAGAACTTAAGGTCAGACCTCCAAGCTCCCGGTGACCTCCTACTAGACCCCACTTCTTTTGTTCTTATTAAAGGCTTACTTCATTTTTAAGTGTGTGTGTATGTGTGTGTAAGAGATAGGGGTGTGTGTGCAGGTGGGTGTACGTGAAAGTGGGAGCAAATGTCAGCAAGAGCTGGCTAGAAGGTCAGTGTTCCTCACTTTTTTGTACCTTACAATGTTTTTCAAATTCACATTATCTTAAAAAGTGACCTTGAGTTTCAAGATGCTCTGAACTCATAAGAAAAAAAAATGTCTTCCCACACATGTCATTTTCCTTAACTTGGCATGGAGCTTTGGTTTTGATAACAGTCAATAAAGGCTATGTCACAGGACAAAAGATGAGAGATTGACAGTATTTATTTATATAATTTAGAAGAGGTGGGAAGTTGGAAGGAGGGATGAAAGTGAGCAAAAGAGAAATGGCATTGAATTCTGGCACTCTTAACCAGGACTCAGAAACTGTGTGACCTTTAAAAATAACTCATATACTAAATATGAGTAACAAAACTATCAACATGGAAGAAAGTAATACAAAGATCCCTGTTACATTTTCTCTAAATAAGGCCTAGTAAAAAAAAAAAGATGTACAGTGAGATACATTTGTCCCGTTCATGTGTCAATGGGAATTTATAGTCACTTTATTAGTTTCTATATTATGTTGGATCTTGACTACTTTCAAAAGGCCAGTGTTTTAAAACTTTGGGCCTCAGGGTGCCACTGTTGGGAGGAGACAGAAACTTTAAGAACTGGGGTCTGGGCTGGAGAGATGCTCAGCAGTTAAGAGCACATCCTATTCCCTCAGAGGGTCCTGGTTGGTTTTTCACATCTGCAGTTCTACTCTAGTCCCAGGAGATCTGGAGTCTTGAGAGGTGAGCCTGAGTTTCAGGACTCTGAACTCATAAGAAAAAAAATGGCTTCTCAGGCTTTTCATTCTTCCTCATTTGACATGAGCTCTGGCCCTCGCTGACACGTGCAGTCACCTGCACATACACTTCCCCCCACATGCATACACATAATTAAAAATGAAGTAAACCTTTAATAACAACAAAAGAAGTGAGGTCTATTAGGAGGTCTTGTGGTCACTGGGAGCATTCTTACCAAGGAGATCCTGGAAAGCCAGGCTATTCTTATTTGCTTTCTGGTGATAAGGGGAGCAGTTTTCTCTAGACCCCACCATGATGTGCTGTGCTGCCTCACTATAGAGTCAAGCAGTAGAGCCAACTGGTCAGAAGCTGGAACTTCCAAGTCTATGAGAAAGAAAGCTTGTGGAGGGGGTAGGCTTCAGGGGAGAAGGTCTTTTCTCCTCATTCGTTATTTATATTATAGATTTTGTTATTGTAAGATCAAGCTGGCTGACACCATTCTAATATAGGACTATTAAGGTCTCTTTTCTATCTAGTCTACTTCATAGGTTTTCTCAGAGCTAAACTGTGGGAAACAGGGATATTGGTATTATAACCTTGTATTAGCTTTTGATTTTAGTAACTCTTATCTTTCAACTTCTTTCTTCTTTTTCTTTTTCTTTCTGTTTTTTTTTTGAGGGGGTTTGTTTGATTGATGAATGAAGTTTTGCTTGTTGCTCATGTGTTCTAGACCTCAGAGTACAAATGATCCTCCTGTCTCAGTCTCAGAAGGAGAACGGACTGTAGGCTCACCCCATAATGCATAGGTAGTGACTATGTCTTTAACCAAGTTACCATAAGGAGTTTTGATAAGCCATAAATGGTAGTAAATACAACTAAGCAAACAAAAGTTATCTGCTTGTTTGCTCTCCTTAGATAATTTCTTCTGGCTCACCCAGGTAAATCACATTACTGTGAGTCGGAGTGTTACATGTGGGATGAACATCTAGCTGTGAGTTTCATTGTCTGCGTGAAGCCGCTTTCACTCTCCTGGGAATACTGTGTAGTCTCAGGGCTCTTCCCATCTTTCAAAGATACAGGACTTCTCATTTTGAGGAGTGTTAGAGTATAAATGATGATCAGAGTGGAAATCTAGGCTTCCCGAGCCTCCCCTCTCCTCCCCTCTCTTCATCGCATCTCATCTTATCTGTCCCATTCATCCATTCATCCATCCATTCATCCATCCATCCATTCATCCATCCATTCATCCATCCATCCATCCATCTATCCATCCATTTGGAAAACAGTAACTACATACCAACTTTAAGATACTTTCCTGGTTCTGTAGGTATATAGGTAAACAAAAATAGGGATTTTTTTGTCCATAAGGAGCTAACAGCAAATGACTAATAGTATTTTTGCAGTACTGCAAGCTTAGTGTTTTAGTGGCTGTGGAAGGTCTGATGAACGGCTCATTCATCGATAAAGGAAGGAAAGGTGCAGTTAAGTCTTCTTGGGGGAAACTAGTGACCTTGTTTCTTAGACTGGGTGCAAAGTCATCATTATTATGAGAATGAATTATGATAATCCGAAGTCTGAGAGTTCAGCAAAGCAATGGGTCAGTGGTATAGCACCCTGTTTCTTGATTGAGGTAATCACACATACAGCCCAGTATTTACCGGAGGAAGAAAGTGGAGACAAATGAGATGAGAGCCATAGGACAAGCCAGGATGGAAAGGATATTTGTCATGCTCAATTATCTGGACTTCATTATGGAGACAACAGATGATCATCCAAGGGATTAATACAGCAGCTGGATAAGAGGGAAATTGCATAGTAAATGTCTGCAGAGGGAAGAGAGGGTCATATGTCTGTTATAGTATTCAACAGTAAGACACAGCACAGTGTAGGGAGTAATCGTGATTGACAACAAGCACACTACAGAGAGAGGGGTCTTGAATTTTAAGGACAGAAAGGAAATGACAGAAAAACTAAAACAGGGAGAAGGAGCTAGAAGAGACAGCGATAGCTCTAGGTTACAGTTTGAGAACCTAGTTTTGTGTTTTTTCTCAGCAAAAGTGGATTTATGGTGAAGAGGCTATCTGAGTGGACTGGAAAGATGAATTCCAGTGGGATGTTTTGAGTTCCAGACACATGTGCTATCTGTTGGTCACCTGCTGAGAGGGAGATGCTGTAGACCTAACTTAGTGCAACCCAGCTTCAGAGAAGTGATACTAGTCCTCACCTCTTGTTCACTTAGCAGGAATTAAAGGGTCTCCTTTCCCTTCCTTACTGAAACCAGGAATTCACAAATGAACTAATTATTATTGCCTAGGTTAAAGTTGTATATAGGCAGATAAGGAGGAATGTCTAATCTTAATGTACTCAAGTCAGCAAGGTACAGTGTCAGTGACTGTTGCATGCATTTCACTGTTGCTCAGAAAACAACAGACTGCCACAGAGATGAACTACTTAGGGTACACTGGCTCAACCTAGAACATCACCTCAGAAGCTAGTGACGGACTTGTCCAAAGGCAGGAACTCCCATTCTCTGCTACTGACTTGGAGGAGTACTTTCTAGTGTTGCAATTAGTCAGGACATTAGAAAGTGAAAGTATGATGACAAAAAAATGGAACTAAAACTAAAACCAAAACCAAGCAAGCAAACAAACAAACAAAAAACCAAAAAACAACAATAAGCTAAACCTGGCCCTGTTTCCCTGAGCAACCCCTAAGTATAATACAAACTCCTCAAACTTATTGGGAAAAAAGAAGTCTTTCTGATGAAAATGATGTTGTCTGTTTTGAATAGAAGTTTTTTTCCAAAATAAGTTTTAGTTTGTGTGTGTGTGTGTGTGTGTGTGTGTGTGTGTGTGTGTGTGTGTGTGTAGTGCTATAACTAAGTCTCCTGTTCCCGACTACTACTCTGTTCTGGTTGTCAGCAGAGGTGCCAAGGCAATGCCTTATAAAATTATTAGGGAACATGACTTCGTAGTGCAGTAGATGCTTGGCCATGAGTAATTCACAAACCTCCAGAGCCACTGGGCTCACAATATTTCTATATGTTCCCACACTTACCTCCTCGACGGTTCTAAGCCCATTCCTTCAATCCAGGAATGGTTGGATGGTACAAAGCAGAAAATCAGATACATTAACTTCCCTGAAGACTCGGGCGCACAGATTAGCCAGTTTTCTAGAATTTTTTTCTCTGTCTGTGATTTCTGGCTTAGTTCTCCTCCAGCGTTCATCATCCTGTGTGAGTAATGAGAATTTCTATAGAGTTGCAAAAGAATTTCTTGAGTGGCTGGAACAGCTGTGCTTGTAATGAGATGGCTTTCAGTGGGCTCCTTAGTAGCCTCAGGAGGGTTAGTTTTTTGGGGGGTGGCCAACCGTGTTTTAAAGGGTTGGACCTGCCATTCTCACCCTGAGACCCTTGGAGAGGGTCAGTGAGCTAAAGACTGAACTTACCACCAGTGATAGGATTGTGTCTACGGAAGAAATCCAAGAAGACAGGGTTCAGGAAACATCTAGATTACTGATCAGATGACAATGATTAGAGTGTGACAAGCTCAGAGAAGGCTTGATGCTCTGCGCACCTTATCCTCCAAATCTTTACTACACCTCTACTTTTTCTCTCTTTTTAAAAATAATTTTATTTATTTTTATTTTATGTGCATTGATGTTTTGTCTGCATGTACGTCTGTGAGAGGGTGTCAGATCTTGGAGCTGTGAGCTTCCATGTGGGTGCTGGCAATTGAACCCGGGTCCTTTGGAAGAGGAGTCAGTGCCCTTAACCCCTGAGCCATCTCTCCAGCCCACACCTGTGCTTTCTCAAGAGTTTTACAGTGTGATTTGTTTTTTGTGACATTTCAAATGTTATCTCAAGACTGTGGACAACCTTGAAGAAATGTTATAAAGTGGGTTGACCTAATCCTCAAGGACAGGGTAGGAAGACCTGCTACACTAAGAGCCCTTTGGTGTCAGCCCTGACTTCTCCATGCCGATTTCCTCCTTAAAGGACCTGAGGTGAGAAGGAGAGTGATGAGAATCTTAGTACGAACTACGTGACAGCGCAGGTAAGAATTTCTTTATGACCAATTTCAAGATATACAGAGAGGAGGAGATTACAGTTTCTAAGACCCATTTGAGGAAAGAAAAAAATCTGCTAATATGTAAATTCTATATATTTGCAGAATCTTGAATATTATGCATATCCTATAATCTAATAATAATTTTAGAAATATTTATGCATACATATACATGTATACATACATATACATACTCACCTTTCTCTGCTCCCCTTTGGTTTTACTGGTCATGAGAGAAAATAAAGAGTGGTTAAGGATGAGGTAATTAAAAAAAAATTTATGACAAGGTGCCATGTATGCTGTACTATCCTCCAGAGAACAACCTTCAACTTCTGAACTTCCTGCTTTCACTTCTGAGTGTAGGATTCCAGGGTATGCCTGTAATCACCATATTGGGATAAGATGATTAAAGACTTTAATAAGAGCAAATCTGGTGGCTATTAGAATCTAGAGTCTGAGGCAGGAGGGTTGTGAGTTCTAGCAGAGCCTGAAAAATAAAACAAACAAACAACAAAACCCCAATCAAACCAAAAATAAAGGAAGGAAGGAAGGAAGGAAGGAAGGAAGGAAGGAAGGAAAGAAGGAAAGAAAGAAAGCATGCAGGAAGAAAAGTACTGTTGACTAGAGAGAAAAAGGAGAGAGCATATCCTCTATAATATGTGGAGAAAACACTAAATTATAAGTAATTTACTCAATATCATTATGCCTTAACTTGTTTGATGTTCTCTGAAAAAGTAATAAATTTAGTATATTTACTTAGACACATCATTAAGACACAAATTCAATTGAGCACAATTATATGAGAAAGTAAAAATCAGCCCATCTCTTTCTCTATTTTTGTTTGCAGTTATTTAACATTTATATTCCTATAGCCCACACTAGCAGTTAATTCAGTTAATTTAGTCAAGTAGCTAATCATTTCAGTAGGGAAGCAGAGCTTTCGGATGAGTAATGCTGCAGAATGCTTGCCTCAAGCCCCAGCTGTTTGGCTGGACTTTGCACTTTTATTTGGAGTGTTGGCATGGCTAGACATAGCTCTCCAAGCCTGGACCGGCAATGGCGAAAATGCCGCTGAAATGTGAACAGTAGCTGAGGATTATAGGAAAAAGGAGAATGCTTCATCTGCTGTGGATATGCTTACCACTCTGAAGCACTTGTCCATCATTTATTGACTTTCCAAGAAAGCATAAGAAGAGCAGAGTGAGATTCAGCTTAGGGATGCAGAAACTAAGGTTCAGGAAGTGCTCTATTTGGAGCCATCCTAGGCATCACATCATGGACAGAGCCATAAGCCAGGGTTATGCTTTGCAAACTCCCTCTTCCGGGCTTCATTCATGGCATCCTGCCATCTCTGTGTTGCAGAGAGTGAAGTCTTCCTCTTAGCATGCATCCTGTGGCTGACCACAGCCGGTTTGTTGAGGAGGATAATTATGGCGATGATAATGATCGTCACGTGGGATGAACAAATGGTGAGTAGCCCAAGGGAACCAGATGCAAGCAAGTGCTTGTGGAATTTTATTGTGAGAAATAATGGTGTAAATGAAAAATTGGTGAGGCGCCCAAAGAAAGGAAATGTTGGAAGACAGACCCAGCTTCAAATACCATTTAGCTAAACTCAGATTTTTTTTTTAAGACATGCAAATAGATGAGAGTAATTTCAAGTAAGCTCTTAGCAACAACCAAGACATAATAAAAACAAGGAGCTGATGACCGTTTTGACATACAGCAACTGATAAAAATCCAAGTGGGAAATAGCCATTAAAACGAGCCATGTAGGATATCAACTGGCAGATGTGAACCTTCTTCACCCTGAGGTCAGAGGAAGCAAGTTAATGAATTCACCAGCAATTCTTTCTCTAACAGTCACATAAAAACAACTAACCTTGAGGCCGTTCCAGAAGAAAATAGTACCCACGGCAAGGAATTCACTGTGCATTTGACTGAGGACAGAACAAATGAGGGGGGCGGTTTATAATGTTGGACTGAAGACTTCAACATAAACCTCAGTGCTCCCACACCACCCACAAGGTGGTACACAGTAGGGGTCTTCGCTCAGGGCCTCCTCTCCGTTAATATCATCTCTGTGTTTTCTATCTCCCTTGACATTTTTTCTTTTCTCTCTCCTGGTCTGTTTTGAAGCAAAAGCCACTCAGATGTTCAATTGACTTTCTAATTTTAGGGTAGCATCATACAGTCCAGAATCAGCACATTTTTGGCCAGATTTTTTTTTTATTAAATTCTGCCACCCCATTAAATTTGTAATTGGTTTATGGCTTTGGGTAAGAGGAACTGGGTCTAACTGTTGTAGCATAAGAGTAATTATCCATGGTAGACTTCAATTGTCATTATTTAAACATGTCCCTGTTTCTCTAGATAGCAAGTCACTCCACAAAATACAGTTACAATTCAAGGTGGACATATTATACTGGCGTTCTTGGGATCGGGGAAACTGTGTGTCTACATTGTAGTTGAGGCACCTCAGAAAAGGCAGCAGGGACAAGATGAATAAAATAAAGTGGGGGGCCTCAGAGCTGCCTCAGTGGGACTGATGTGCTGCATGAGGTCATCACTGAGTTTACTGCAGTTTTAGAATGGGCCAGGGAGACGTTTCTCATCCTGGGAAGTGGGGGTGTCACAATGCTGAAAATACTTCTTAAGGATCATGAATTGCAGAGGGGTTTGATTGGCTTTTGTTTATTTTTTGGTTTCGGGGTTTTTTGTTTGTTTGTTTTTAATAGAATTTCATCGAAGAAGTCTTTAGCATAAAGTTGGATGCATCCTGGGGTACATGGAGTCAAACCGAATTCTTCGCAGGAGGTGTTTTTACAGTCATGGATTCACAAATCTGCATAAAAAAACCCTGCAGAGGAACTGTAGAGTCAACAGTTCCCAGGAAAAAGGTGACCAGAAGCAGGAGTCTTGCCAACCACACCCACACCCCCCTGCCAAACCCATGAAGGAGATTCTCCAAGGTTTAGTTCCCTGATGAAAATATTTTTAGAAAACTTTTCTGCTAGAGATCCATGACAAGTACAACTTCACTCTAGGAGAGTGGTACCCACAGGTTCCTTTGATGGGAAAACTCGACTCCCCCATTACTTAGTTCTGTAGCTAAGGACAGATAGGTAGCTCTTGCAAGCAAAATGGCTTTTGAGAACCTGTAAGCTGATTTCACTCTACTTTTGTTTTTCTTTCTTTCTAATCCCTCCACTTGATCTGCGGTTATCTCAATTTTTATGTGAAAGAATATATTTAATGTCTATCTCTCTATCTCTCTTTGAGGTGTTTCTAGAGTATCTTGTTTGGGTTCACAAATAATTTCAGGAAACATTTGAATAATCTCCATAAAACTGATTGAACTTTATAAATCAAGTTAACTAACCAGCAGCAAAAACTTTCAGTCCTTATTCTTCAAATTCATGGCCTCCTTTAAAAAATTGTTATTGCACACACACACACACACACACACACACACACACACACACATACATACACACATATATATTTACATGTACATATATTTGCATGTATATATATTTTCACACATATAGTTGCACACACATGTGTATTTACACATACACATATATTTACCCACACATGGCACATTCCCAACAATTCCAAGCCCCTTTTGGAAGCCTGGGAAATCCCTGTTGACAAGAGATGACTTGTTTTACCTTTCTATCAGAATTATTAGTTAAGAGCTGCTTAGTTATCCCAAGCATTTCTCTACTCAGCTTAAAAAGAACTTTGTTAATCCTTAACAAACAAAAGCAACAGCAAAAAGTCAGCCTCTGGAGTGGGAGATGAAAATACAAGAGCAGCATGTATTTGTCGAAGTTTATTAGACAGTGATGTGCAGACTTAGAAAAAATCCATGTAAAAAGTTTTATCTTAATGAGAGATGTGGTGAGGACAAGGACTTAACCTCTGAGACCAGATCATGAGAGACAAATAAATTACAACATAAAAAGGAGGATCCTGTGTCTGCCTCAACCTTAAAGGATATTTAAATTATTAATTTGACCATCCTTACATGTTCTGTTCTCAAGATTCCATGCATTCTCAAGAGGTTCCCCAAAGAATTTTGTTTTTCCACACTGCATTCATAAGGACTTGTGGCACTAGAAAGGACAATTGGTCCATTTAAAATTCAAGGGTGCAAAAAAACTGGCATTCCACCAGGCTTCAGGGTTGAAGCCATCTTGTAAGTGAATGGGACAAAAACAAGGGAGACTGTTGTTAACACAGTTTTACTAAAGGGTCTCCAAGACCCCCCAGGGCACTCCAGGCTATCCTCCTGGAAATAGAATATTTATGCATTAATAACTTAATCAGCATACACTAGGAGAGGTGCAGTAGATGTGTGATTAATAGAGCCTCTGGCTTCTTGATGATTTTGTTATTCACAATAAGCTTCATTGAGAGAAATGAGGTCTTGATATGACCCCCACTTCTGTAGTTATACAGAGTAAAGTCCCGGTAAGTCTGTGACTACCAAACGCAGCAGTGAGATCATACAGCATGAGATGTTTTGCTCTTTGTTTCCAACACTGTGATTGATTTATTTTTCTGAAAAATGTGATTACCTGACTTTAAACATGAATGAATCATGACTTCTTAAGTCTTCCTTTTTTTAAAAAAATTACATTTTCAAAATAAATAAATAGACTGAGAAAGCTAGAAAAATAAAAGCCCAAATCAAATGGCATGGGCAGAAGAGCAGGAAGATAGAGATGTGGTCAATCAATCGTGGAGCATCTAACTGAAGAACTGAGCATGCTCAAGATTCACAACACAGTGGGGTGTGTGTGCACCTCCAGCCGAGGCTAAATTCTCAGGTATCCAGACATGGGTCTAAGCTGTGCAACTTGGGAAAGTAGTTTTCCGTATGTGACTCTACGTTGTCTGTTTAACATGAGAAGAACATGATACTTTTATAAAAGTCCAGCTGCACAATGGGTGAGGATAAAGAGTAAAGCCCTAGTTTGAGCAGGATCCCTGGGCCCAAATCTGCCTATCATAATGTTCTACTTGTAGGTTTCTAGGACCCTCTGGATCCTTTTACTTTGCTATTCTCCCAAGGACAATACAGGCGGTAAACTTTAAACCCCTACCCGGATCTAGCCAGTGGTCAGAACAGTCTCCACACTTGCGTGGAGAGTGGGATATGACTTTCTCACGTACTCTGGTGCCTCACATTTGACCATGTCCTCTGGAGGGGGAGACCTGGTGGCACTCAGAGGAAGGACAGCAAGTTACCAAGAAGAGACTTGATACCCTATGAGCATATACAGGGGGAGATAATCCTCTTCAGGAACAGTCATAGGGGAGGGGAATAAGGGGAAAATGGGAAGGAGGGAAGAATGGGAGGATACAAGGGATGGGATAACCATTGAGATGTAACAAGAATAAATTAATAAAAAAAGAAAAAAGAAAAAAAGAGTAAAGCCCTTGATGATACGATAATCTGCTTCAGTCCTCACAAGAGTTGAAGTCAATGTTTTTTATTTACATTTTAAGGGAGGAAAATAACTCCATCAAGATGGAGATGAGACGAAACTCAAATCCCCAACTCCTTAACAAGTTGAAGAGAAGTGAGGTTGGAGAGCTAATCATAGAGCCTCCAAAGACCATGAAAAAAGGCAGAAAGTGACTTAAAAGGTAGAAAGTGCATTGGAAGGAAGGCTGTTGGTGAACTCAATTTTACAAATAAGGGGGACAGACCTGAGAAAGCCTATAACCACGCTACACCTCACGGTTTATAAATAATTACTTTGCTGTTTTTCTGATAACATAAGATGGAAAGAATAATGAACTCAGAGAAGAAAAGGGGGGTTATTTTGGCTTTCAGTTCAAGCTAGATAGAGTTCATGATGAGTTCTGAGGGTCTAAACTCAGGTCCTTGCTTTCACATGCAAAGTACTTTATCAACTAAGCCATTTCTCTAGCCCCATTCAAGTTTCTAGTGAAGTTGTTTCCATAACTATGCATGGAGGAACTGATCTGTAGAACCCTGCATTGTTTAATGCTTTCCTAAGTTTATGAAAAAGATTGCAAACTTTTACTGCCAACAGTCATCTCCAAGTCAGCTGTGTCATTGACTGAAGACTAGTTTTCAAGTTAGGAAAAAGATGGGATGAGAGAAAAAGAATTAAAATGGTAAAATATGAGCCAAGCTATCTATATCAATCGATTATACTTAGTCACCATAGAAAAATGGGTTATTGAATGCAACATTCATCAGTTGCCCATTTCAGGGATGCATATGAATAGTGTGGTCTGTAGCCAAGGGATGAAAATTTGGATACTTGTCAAAATTCTGAGTTTCTGGTGAATTGATTGTTGCCTCCTTAAGTGCCACTCTTCTCTTAATACCAAACAAAAGTTCTTCCCCAATTCAGCAGATCACTCTGGAGGTGATACACTTTAAATTCAGAACGTAGTATGGAAAGTGAAAGCCCCATTTTCTCATGACCAGAGGATCTAGGACTTAATGAAAGAGTAGAATCCTATTACACCTACAAGTCTAAAAGCAGGTTAAATTATGAAGTATCAAGTGGATTAACTGTGTCTGTGTACACCTACAAATCCTTGTATCTGATTTTGAGTTAAGTTTGCTCCTGTTTGTTTCATTGGTGGCACTACATCATTCATTATTGTTTTCTCAGTGACAGCAGAAGGCAACAGGCTTGCATATTTAAGTAGGCAGGGAAATGATTTGTCAGGCTTCTGTCATTAATCTCTACTAGGTTACTGAATCCATTTAAGACTCTAGACACTGCTATTGTATTCCTGTCAGGTCAAAATTGCTCATAAATTGGCTAGACTGCTGTGGTAAACATGAAGATTTAACCCATGAACTCAAAAAATTGGGAGAATTGTAAAAATTCACTGAAAATCATAATTCACCAAAATTAAGGAAAAAAATTTGGGCTGCAGATCTATTAGAGAAAATGAATCCATTACTTATAACTTTCCCATAATGAAAACCTCCAGGCTCAGAGGACAAAGCACTTTATCTTTCCAATATTTAAGAAATAAATAACCACAAACTTACATAAATCTTCTAGAAAAAAACCACATAAAGCTCATTGCTCATTTTGTGACATTAGCATGACTCAGATAACAAAAAATTGTGTGATAACTTTTCTTATGGCTATATATACACAATATATTATGAAATTATTTAAAATCTGAAATATCTAAAGTTGTTAATCAGAACTAAGTAGGTTTAACCAGGAACACACATTTGGCTAAGTATTTGAAAATCAATTACTGTAATTCACCATTCAAAGAAGAAAATTCACATGATTAATCAAATGCAGAAAAGCACTTTAATAAAACCTCATGACTGAAGATGGAGCTTGTGATAGAGTGTTTGCCATCCACAGGCAAGGGCCCCACCTCTAGTGAGCATCCGTGGTGATATATCTCTCAGTGTACACCCTAGCAACCTGAGGAGACCCACTTAGGGAGCCCCACTTCTGTAAAGCCTGGTCCTTGGTTGTGCTCTGCTAAAGAATTTCAGCATGATCTAGAGTGATGGAGAGGTAGTGAGTTTATCAAGATAGAGTATATAGTTTAGATAGTTTAGAATAGATTGAGGATAGAGGAAGAGGAGAGAAGAGGGAGGGAGGGAGGGACAGAGAGAAAAAGAGAGGGGGGAGAGAGGGAGGAGAGACAGTGAATGTGTCTGGACTTTTCAGGAGAAGAATTAGTCACTCAATGTGTCTGTATGGTTGTACATACTCAAAGGGTATAATTTATAACAAGAACTGTAGATTTAAGTAACTTAAGCTTAAAAGTGAAGATTAAAAATTATGTAAAATACGTGAGCTGACTTCTGATCTTAAAGAATTTAATTCTGTAAATGATATTTTCTGTATAGTGACCTTTTGAGGTATGTTACTTAGATGTATAGATGAGTTAATAACAGTAAAATTTAAGGTTACAGATATTCTGGTCCTAAGTAAGCATAGGTTATTTGTCCTTTCTACCTTTCCACTTGAGATATCTTTAGGGAAATGCATGTTAGCACTGCAAACTATAGTGGCTTCATTAGTTGGCTTGAGGTTTCTTGCTGTAAGCCAGGAGGACAGCAAACTGGACACCAGAGGAGGATTCTATCTCGTCCACTTGTCCTTCATTTTCTTTGACATACCAGCGCACCTCACTATCACATGTAACAAAATAGAACAAAACAACAACAACAACAAAGAGCCCAGATGCTTCATATCTGTTTATGATTAAAATTGGTATGAAATCACTGGGGAAGAATCCCCACAACAGTGTCATAGCTGTCATCAAATAACAAATAAATGCTGAAAAGTGTCCCTCTGAGTTCAAGATCATCCCACACACTTCAGTCAAATCACTTCCTCATTGTGTGGAGAAATTATTTATCAGTCCAAATAAATAAATTAATTTAATTAAATAAAAATATATCACACAAACCAGAAAAGACTTACAAATAATAATTATTGATCTATAAAGTTTGTATTTACAGGGTAACTTCTAGAATTAGTAAGTGAACTTAGAAAGGTCATAGTATACAAGACCAATAGTGTAACCACTAAATTTAAACTCAAACAGTCAGTGCACTCCAACATCCAATATTTTAATACTGAGAAATAGGTTGACACCATTTGTTTTCTATATGTTTCTATACTAAAGACTATAAAACACTACCTATACAACTGGAGGACAATATTAATAATGATAGAGAAAAGCTTTGCATTAAGACATTTTTCTCCTAATTTGTCATAAAATATAATTCCAATTGAGGTTCCTGAAGGGACATTTTTTTCCCCATGGGAATGTAAAAGCTGATTTGTGTAAAAATTAAAGAGCCTCAAATAGTCTTACAAAATAATAAAACTACAATACTTACATTAGTATATCTCAAGGCTGCCTAGAAAGTTACCAAGTGAAAGACATATAAAATAGCTCTAAGACAAATAGGCAGGGCAGTAGGAAAAAATGGAATTCACAAATAAAACATACACATACAGAGAATTGAATTACAAGGAACATGACACTATAATGCAGTGGGGAAAGAAGGTCTTTATACAAATATATAAATAATTCTGAACCAATATTTTATGTGGCTGGTAGAAATATTGCATTATATCTCATACTATATAGAACAGCAAATTCTACAAAAATTACATACTTAAATGTAAATGTAAATTTAATTACAAATGTAAAAGTTAAAAGTAAAATTTCAAATGTATTAGTCAACAAAGTGAAAATCAAGCCACTTGAAATATTGGGAGAAATGAGTTATCTTGTGTTACTGGAATACATTTATGCATTAGACAGAAAACTCCACAATGCTCTGGAGTATACACTAGTTTTCTATAAAGAAAACCTTTGAAATAATATTTAAAACTATTAGAATTCTTTAGGCCTGTTTTCTGTATATTTCATGGTAGCGTTGCTCTCTGAATCACAACCCTTTATTTCTGATAGCATTTCTCACTAGTCATTACTGTGAATCTGTAAAGCTTGTGTTCACCCTGCCTCTTGCTATTGTGGTTTTCTCAGTTGTGTATTTAAACAGACACTTAAGGGTCATGAATGTAGCTCAGTGGTCAAGCACTTGGAAACAGGCATAAGACCCTAGGTTCATATTTCACATTACTGCCACCAACAAACCTCACTTACTTACATTTTATCTCTTTCTTTTACATATTTTTCTTTTTTATAGTTATTTTCTTAGACTATTGCTTTAGCATGAGTTTCAACTAATAGTACTAGTATTAATAATTATTCTTCTGCCAGGAAAATTTAATAATAATGTGTCTATAATGTTCTTATTAAAACCCAACTTTTTCAAAGTTTCTGGTAACTACTCTTTATAAAACTAAAGAAATTTTCTTCTAGTCTCAATTTTAAGATTATATTAAAAATGGATGCTGTATTATCAAATGCTTTTGGAAGTCTCTCTAATTATTTTGTAGCATGTATATATTATTTTATAGTTCTTTATGTTAAAATATTTCACTGATAATTCCTTGAATAATTATCTGATTTTAAGATAATTTTATAAAAATATAATTTAAAAAATCGAATCAAAGACTTCTGTAAGAGCAGCAGGAATGTGAAGGGTCCTCGCCTGCCTTTCCACCTCGGTTGATACACTGCTCAGTATCATTTTGGTCTCTTCATCGTTCTCTGTCTTGTTGTTTTTATGACCTGCTTGACAGCAAGTCCCCATTCCTCTAGCATCGTAACGTATTTAAGGAGTAACTGTACGATCATGCTATAGCCATCAAAGCCGCACACTGAAACATCACAGACAATCACAATCTAATCTGGGGTATGCATTCAATTTCTGGTCAGTGTCCCTGGGACACCCTTACAGCCATTTCTCCCAGTGCAGGAACCAGTCCAGAAGGACACATTTCAGTTCATTGTCGTAGCACTTTCATTTTCCTCTGTCTAGGACAACCTCCTTGTGTTTCGTCTGGCCGTGATATGGTTTTATTTGGTAGAAGAGCCTGCAGTTTGGTTTTGTCTGATACAGTCGTATGGTTTTAAGTGAGGTTATCACCAGGCAGGAACATCCACGAGGGTGATGCTAGAACCTAGTCAGTGTCTTATATGGAGCTCTGGCACTGAATCCTTTATACATTTCTGATTTTTTTGTTTTACTATTTTTTTTTATTTTTGAGATTAGGTGTCTATGTAGATCAAGGTGCTTGGAAACCCACTCTACAACTCAGATGACTTCACACTTACAATTCCTCTGAAGCTGGAGTAACATCTGATTTATGTATTTATTTACTTTTTATTCCTGTGTAAGTGGAGAGCACAGTGTTTGTATGTATCATTAATGTGTCTTTGTAGAATTTTCCCTTGATGTGCATGTGCATGTGTGTGGGTGCATGTGCACATGTGTGTGTTTGTGTGCATGCACACATGCAGTGTGAATGCATTTGCACACACATACATGCTCGTGTGCAGACACATGCACGCAGGAAGGACAGCTTCCGAGAGTGGATTCTCTCCTTCCACCTGGACTTGTGGAGATTCAGCAATCATCCAGCTTTGCCAGAAAGCACGTGTACCTCCTGAGCCATCTCAGCAGCAGCTCTCTTGTTTTTCTTTATGGTCAAGTAATGGATCAGCTAGGATCCTGTATAGGAGAAGGATCTTAAGAGTTTGAAAAACTTATTCATGAAAGCATTTACTTTAGCTTTTGAAAATATGTCTTGCTATCCTTTCATTATAATCTTAAACAAATCTTTTTTTGGGGGGGGGTTAAAGATATTCTACGAATTAATATTGTAAATGTGCCCTTTCCCAGGGGGAGGTAGGGTACTTTCTCTAGGTTTTAAAATATGACAGATGGGCTAGAGAGATGATTCATTAGTTGAACAAGATTGATGCTCTTCCAGAGGACCCAAGTTCAGGTCCCAACCACTATGTTGGTGGCTTACACTCAACTGTATAGAACTCCAGCATCTGGCCTCTGTTGGTACCTACATGCATACACACATAAGCAGGCATACACACACACACACACACATGGACACACACACAAATCCACATAACTTAAAATGTACTAATACATACATGTTCTTTGTGTTTTTATAGTTCAGATCTCCTTTTTATATGAAAATACTGCTACTTGTAAAACAATTGATATACATATTCTTATTAAGCACTCTTACTACAGTTCAACTTTTTGCTTTCCAAAGATCCTGAGTTTTTTTTTAATGACCCACTCTATGTTCTTGTTTTCTATTTTTGTATGTTTTACAATTCATGCGTATAGTCAACCATAGTTGTACATGATTCTGCCTGGTGCTCATACACATTCAAAATAAGATGCATTGTTGTCAATGTACCTCCAGCTGGAATAGTTGCAATGAACCTGTAACCTGTGTAAGATCTATTAATTTGTTAAATTTACCTTAAAATGGAATTGACTTTAAAGGAATGCAAAAACTAAAGTGCAACAATGCTTAAAATTCTTTTATTCATCCTACTAGACCATCCTATCTTTAACTAGACTTGCCCCATAACACCAGGCTAGACATTTCCCTGATGGAGGTCATTGCTATTTGCTGCTTCTATCTACCTTTCAATAATTAAACAGAAGGGCAGATTTTACAAATCCAGTACTGTACTGTACCTGAGATTGTCCAGCTTTAGCTAGAATTTCAATTGTTTTACTCCCTTGTACTGCTTGACATTCTAAAGATGCGCTGATATTTGAACATATTGATATATATTTCAATAGACCCAGGTCTACAAACACTTAACCACATCCATGGCTATGGAGCCATTATTTTATGAGCTATTTGTATGTCATTTTGACCTTTTTACTGAATTTGAAGAGCATTGTACAAATAAATCCTAAGATATAAAATATTCCACTTCAGAAACAAGCTACGATGCTTTCTGCATACTCAGCTGTCACTAGAAGCAAAAAGCGTGAAGACTGAAATACTTTCAAACAGCCAATCTTTCAAAAGATTCTCCTAGACAGAAGCGTACTCCATATTTCTCCCCCTGGTGGCTTAAAAATGCCACAAGCTTCTGACAAACAAACAACAACTACAACAAAAATTCTCCTTGACTGGCTGACATTTTACTTTCTTTAGGAAACAAAGGAGAAGATGTCCCCAAAGCTGTCAAGAGCACGGCTGCAACTGAGCAGCAGGCAGACGTCTACTTCTGCAAGACATGGAATCTCTGGTTCCCTGACAGTTTTCAAATCTCGGACAAGCAGTGGTCCACAGCTTTGGTCATTCTACTGTTGTTCTCCTGACATGTAGCCCTCGTGGCCAGAGGACTGTCCTACTACTTGTTAATAGTGAGAGCTGTGAAATTCTGGTAATTGGGTTTATAGAGAGCACACAAGAAAATGCTCGATGGAAAACATCACGGTACACAGAATGCTTCGCATTCCCTTCTGTCTCGATCTTTGCATTACACTCAATCCAACCAATTTTAGCCAATCCTGTCCAATTTTGCAGAAAAAGGTTAGGCAGACAGCATTGTCCATTTTCACCTGCTCTGAACACATGTATAGGGGCTATGCTGCAAAGGTGCTCTATTTTTTTTCCCTCGCCTATTCTTATCAGCTCTCTAGGATTCCTAAAGCTGTGGGGGAATATCCTGGCTAGTTCACTGTCAACTTGTCTAAGTTTGAGTCATCAGAGAGTAGGAAGTCTCAACTGATAAAATACCTCCAGAAGATTGGGCTGTAGGCCAGCCATTAGGGCATTTTCTTTTCTTTTTATTATTATTATAATTATTTATTATTACTACTTAGTATTATTAAGTTATTCATATTACAACCAGATTGTAATCCCCTCACTCATATCTTCGTGTTCTCACCTCCTTCTAATGTCCTATCTATTCCCCATGACCCCTACAGGTGGGGTCCTCCTCCCCCACCATCTGACCACAGCCTCTCAGGTCTGATCTGGATAGCCTGCATCCCCTTCTTCTGTGTTCCCACAGGTCTTCTCCTCTAAAGGGCAATGATTAAATCATGGGCTCCAGAGATCTTGTCAGAAGCAGTCAATGCTCTCCCCCACTTCCCCATGTGAATATTGGGCTGTCTATTGGCTACATCTGAATAGGGTATCTAGGTCCTCTGCTTGCATTGTCCTTGGTTGGTACATCAGTTTGTGCAGCCTCTCTCCTCCCCGGGTCAAGATCTTAATTGGTTGATGGAGGAAGGTCCAGAGTCTTATGGATGGTACCACACTGGCCTGCTGGTCATAGAGTCTATAATAAAGCAGCCTTAGCAAGCCATGAAGAGCAAGGAAGTAAGCAGGATCAGCCCCTGCTTCCAGGTTCCTGCCCTGTCTGAGTTCCTGTCCTGACTTCCCTTCAGTGATGAACAGTGATATGGGAGCATAAGCCAAATGTTCCTTTCCCCCAGTTGTCATGGTGTTTCATTACAGCAGTAGTCACGCTAAGACAAGGAGGGAAAGCCAGCATCCTCCCTGCTCTTCAAACTGCCATTCATTTCAGGACAGGAGCTGCCTGTTGGCTTCAGAGCCAGCTGCTTGTCATGTTAGAGCATGTGGCGTTTGCTGCCAAGTCCAGATGTACAGCTGAGGTCAGTGCCCTAAGGACTGAACACAAGGATGCTGTGATCCCTGGTGGTGACAGGGTCTCTGCTAACAAGCCTGTAGACAGTCAAGATGAAATGTCATCACCTCAGCACAGCCATCACAGAAGATGAAACAAAACATGTAAAGACCTTTAATAGCTTTTGAGTCTGGGAAATAAGTGAAGCAGCCAGGGTTCTGGTCTCTTCTCTGCGGAGCTGATGTCAGTTATATGAGCAACAGTGACCCCTTATCCATTACTCTATTCCCAACATTCACGCATTAAAAAAAACAACTTGCAATATTAGGTTTTCCTATGATTGAGCTTCCAGCAATTTTGATCTTACTACTCACTGTCAACCATTATTCGATAAGTAATTACATAATGTCTATGATATATAAGTTCCCCTACCTGAAAGTGTAGGTGGAGAAAGAGATTGGTGGTCACATTCCCTACCTTCATGGAGTACCAGATATGAACCATTAAATTTTCCCAAGTCTACTGCTTGTGGTAAACACCTAAGGAAACAATCTACACAAAGGAAGGGATTATTTGTCTTACAAGCTCATGGTTTTTGACCTAAAGTAACACGCTTCTGTTGCTTATAGGCTTCCATATGTTGGGTTATAACAACATAGCAGGGAGTACATGGTGAGCAAATTGGATCGCTTCATGATGGACAAGAAGAAGTGTCCAGGAACAAACTTCAAATCCATGGTCCCAGCGATCTACTCCCAGCTGCATAACAACCTTTAAAGTTTCTCCCACTGTCCCCCCAACCCAGTAGTATCAGCATCTGAAGACCACCCTTTTAAACAAATGAGACCTTATGAAACAGTTCATATTCTAATAATGCATACATGCAATTCTCCTCTTTCTGCTGGATTATTTAAACCTGTCTTTCATTGGCACACCTACATCTTTCATTGGCACAAATCCTCTGAGGTTTAGATGATCTATGGTATTGAGGAAGGTACCTTTCTTGACCTTTAGTTCTAACCACATAAGTTCACCTGGAAATGCCTATATCCTGGTTAAGGTGGCCTTTTTTATTGACTGCGAAACACCATAATCATTTCCTGTAGTCTACTTAAGACATCATCATCATTCAGAATTTGCTACTTCCAAGGACTTGTCACTGGAGAATGTTTTGGGCATCTCATTTCATTGGTAATTTATTGTCTGGGACACACACACACACACACACACACACACACACATGCACACACGCACACACAAACACACCTATATCTTTCTATTATCTATCTATCTATCTATCTATCTATCTATCTATCTATCTATCATCATCTATCATCTATCTATAACTGAGTATCCGGGGATAGATAGACCTACTGTCTCTAAACTTTTTCTTTGCATGCTCTCCCCCAAATTCATGCGTCATGGCCTGTTTGTCTATATTCAAACATATAGACTTATGAAACTAAGAGAATAAACATAAATTTAAAGGCCATTCAGTCTTTTAGCTTGAGGGTGAATTTTTCTGGAGTTATTTGAATAGAAACGTGATGGTAAATAGTAAAGAAAAAAAAAGAGAAAAACAACAAAAAGACAGAAAAGGGGTTTCACAGGGAGTGGAAAAACCAAACCTCTCAAACACCATTGGTATCAGTCTATATTAGCGCAACCACTTAAAACAAGTAGTTGATTTAATATTACCACAGTGCTACTTTGTTTAAATTTTGTTTTTTTTTTAAAAGGGTCTTTCTATGTAGTCCTGGCTGTCCATGAACTTGCTACTAGGTAGGCTTTGAACCCTGAAGTCACCTACCTCTGCCCTCTGAGTGTTGGGATTATGAGACTGCAGGCATTTGTCAGCATACCTTGCCTAGATTTTTGGCCTTGTAGTCAAGTGAAAAGGAGGTAAAATGAGAAGAGACCACGTGAAAGAACATTAAATTGTTCTAGTCTAATCTATGGAGTAGATAGTATTTTAAAACCTTTCATCTCATCTGTATCTCTTTTGCTTCTTAGCTGCCATGAGGAGAGTAGGTTTCCTTTACTCTATACTCCTACACTTCTGTGATGTATTGCTATACCACCATTGACTCAAAACACCTAGGACAAGAGCCCAAGGGTTAAAATGCTCCAAATCCCTTGACAAAATAAAACTTTTATTTCCTTCTCATAAGTTGATTACCATGCATATTTTTTCATAATGAGAAGCAAAGCCACAAATGGATAAAATTGATGTGTGTGATATAGAAAGTATGGTTGTATACCCACACCAAAAAATTGTGTTGAATAAAAGAAGGGGACTTCCTGGGTCACTTAAAGTATATTAACTTTGAAAGCAGTCAAGTCTTCTCTCAGTCCTTGGTAGTCAGGATGGTTGTTTCCTTTAGGGATTTTGTAACTAGAAGATAGCTGTAGCTAATAGAGATTTGTGATGTTCTATACCTTGGTTGTGTTTTGATTGCATAGACAATCTATGTGTTTTACATATATGCAAATTTATAGAACTGCTCTTGTCTAGGGTTATCTTGCTAATTTAAGGCCGCCACAATGGTTAATGTATCAACAAGGTGTATCTTTGAAGTGTAGGGCTGGAATAACCTATTTCCTCCATCAAGGCCCCATCTAGTTCTATTATCTTTTGGTAATAATATCTAACTATCATCTTACTAGCAGATTAATCAGAGCAGTAGAAATAGAGTCCTTGAAAACCAATCCTGTACTTTCTTTTCTTCTTCTTTTTGGCTTTTCAAGGCAGCGTTTCTCTGTGTAACCATGGCTATCTTGGAGTTACTTTGTAGACCAACCTGGCCTTGAAATCACAGTGGTTCACCTGCCTCTGCCTACCAAGTGCTTGGATTAAAGGCTTGTACCACCATGCCCAGCCCAATCCTGTCTTGATTGCCTCATCGGCAGCAATAGATTTCTTAGTTCACAAGCATTTGAGGAATGTTTTCTATTTAAATTCTAAAAGATACCTAATATTATCTATCTGTTGTTTATTAAATGTGAATTGCCCTCCATATATCTCCACCACATACCAATCAAAACAGTAAAAGTAAAGAACAAAGAAAGGATATTAAAATACACAAGAGATAAAGGCCAAGTACCATATAGAGGCAGACCCATTAGAATTACACTTGTTTTCTCAATAAAGACTCTAAAAGTCAAATGCACCTGGACTGATGTCTTGCAGACCTTATTAGACCACAGATACAAGACTACTATACCCAGTAAAACTTTCAGTCACCATAAATGGAGAAAACAAGATATTCCATGACAAAATCAAATGTAAACAATATCTGTCTACAAATCCAGCCCTACAGAAGATAATAGAAGGAAAACTTCATCCCAAGGAGGTTAACTATTCTTATGAAAAGACAGAAATAAATAATATTACACTTGCAAAAAAGAAGGGAAACACACACACACATTCTCACTCACATACATGCACACACACAGCCATTACTACTCCCACCATCAACAACAAGAGAACAGGAATTAATAATCATTGGTTATTAATATCTCTCAATGTCAACGGACTCAATTCCCCAATAAAAAAACTCAGATTAACATAATGTATGCAAAAGCAGCATAAAACAAAATAGATTTCCAACTAAAATTAATCAAAAGAGATAGGGAAGGACACTTCATACTCATCAAATGAAAAATGTACCAAGATGACATCTCAATTCAGAACCTCTTTGCTCCAAACTCAAGGGCACCCACATGTTTGAAGGAAACATTACTAAAGCTGAAATCACACAAAAACCCTCATACATTAATGAGGGGAGACTTCAGTACTCTATTCTCACCAATGGACAGGTCATCCAGACAAAAATTAAATGAAGAACTAATGGAGCTAATGTACCTTGTGACTCAAATAGACCTAATAGATATCTACAGAACATCTCATTCAAACACAAAAACATATACCTGCTTGGTACCTCATAGAACTTTCTCCAAAACTGACTATATACTCAATCACAAAGCAAATTTCAATAGACAAGAAAATTGAAATAACCTCCTGTATCATATCAGACCACCATGGATTAAAGCTGGATTTCAAGAAAAACAAAAACAACAGAAAGTCTGCAAACTCATGGAAATTGAACAGCTCTCTACTGAATGACCATTGGGTCAAGGAAGAAATAAAGCCTTCTTGTAATTCAATAAAGAAAAAATAAGGGGCCTGGAGAGATGGCTCAGAGGTTAAGAGCACTGACTACTCTCCCAGAGGTCCTGAGTTCAATTCCCAGCAACCACATCATGGCTCACAGCCATCCATAATGTGATCTGATGCTCTCTTTGGGCCTGTGAGTGTATATGCAGGCAAGCACTGTATACATAATAATAAATAAATAAATCTTTTTTAAAAAGAAAGAAAAAATGAAATTAAAGATGTCCTATAATTCATTGGCAATGAATGCACAACATACACAAATTTGTAAGCAGAATTAGAAGGCTTCTAAAAAGAAAGTTCATAGCAGTAAGTGCCTTCATAAAAAGATCAGAGCGATCTCATACTAGCATCTTCACAGTATACCTGAAAGCTCTAGAACAGAAGAAGCAAATATGCTCACCAGGAATAGATGGCAAAAAATAGTCAAACTGAGAGCAGAAGTCAACAAAATAGAAACAAAGAGAACAGTACAAAGAATCTATGAAACAAAGAGTTGGCTCTTGGAGAAAATCTACAAAGTAAACAAACACTTATCCAAACTAAACAAAAAGGAGAGAATATCCAAATTAACAGTTTGAAACAAAAAGGAGGACATAACAACAGACAACAAGGGAATCCAAAGAATTATTAGGTCATATTTTAAAAATCTTTATGCCACCAGATTGGAAAATCTAAAAGAAGAGGATAGTATGGGTATATTGAATATAACACTTGAAGTTTTAGCTAGAGCAATAAGACAATTAAAAAAGATCAAAGAGATAAAAACTGGAAAGTCAAAGTATCACTATTTACAGATAATATAAAATCCATAAACAATCCCCAAAACACTAGTGTGGATTTCTACTGCTAATATTAGTAAAGCAGCTGGATACAAGATTAAATCAAAACAATCAGTACTCTTATATACAAACTACAAGAAGGCTGAAAAAGAAATCAGGGACCCTTCACAATAGCCACAAATAATATAAAATATATTGGGGCAACTTTAACGAAATAAATAAAAGCCCTGTATGACAATTACTTCAAGTATTTAAAAAAGAAATTGAAGAAGATATCAGAAGATGGAAAGATGCTCATGGATCATTAAAATTAACATAGTAAAAACAACCATCCTACCAAAAGTAATCTACCTACGGATTCAATGTAATACCCACCAAAATTCCAACACGATTCTTTACAGATCAAGAAAGAACAATATTCAACTTCATGAAGTAAAAAAACCTAGGGTAGGTAAAACATTCTAGTATAATAAAATAAATTATGGAGTACATTTATAAATATATAATAAAGGAAAACTAAAGAGCTATAGTAATAAAAACTACATGGTTCTAGCATAAAAAAAGATGGATCAATGGACTTGAACTGAAGACCCCAAAATAAACCTACATTCTCACTGACTCCTAATTTTTGATAAAGAAGCCAGAAATAGACTATAGAAAAAAGAAAGCATCTTCAAAAAATGTTTCTGGTCTAACAGGATGTTGGCATGTAGAAGAGTGCAAGTAGATCTATATCTACCACCCTGTATTAAACTCAAGGTTAAGTGGACCAAAGATATCAACGTAAAACCAGATACACCGAACCTGGTAGAAAAGAAAGTGGGAATAGCCTTGAAGTTATTGACACAGGAGATGACTTTCTGAACAGAACACCCCTAGTGCAATCTCTAAGATAAATGATTAAAAATGGGACCTTATGAATTTAAAATATTCTGTAAGGCAAAGGATACCATCAATACACCAAAATGGCTGCTTACAGAATGGGGAAAGATTTTCACCAACTCTATATTTGAAAGAAGGCTAATTTCCAAATTATATAAAGAACACAAGAAACTAGATATCAACAACCCAAGTAATCCATTTTGAAAAAAGGGGGTGCAGGTCTAAGTAAAGAATCCTCAACAGAGGATTCTCAAATGGCCAGTAAGCATATAAAGAAATGGGCAACATCCTTAGTCATCAGGGAAATACAAATCAAAACTACTTTGAGATTTCATATTACAAGTGTCAGAATGTCTAAGATCAAAAGCACAAGTGACAGCTCATGCTGGGGAGGATGCAGAGCAAGGGGAACACTCCTCTGCTGGTGGAAGTGCAAACTTGTACAGCTACTTTGGAAACCAATATGGCAGTTCTTTAGATAATTGGAAATCAAGCTACCTGAAGACAGCTCTATCAATCTTGGGCATGTTTCTAAAAATATACTCCATCATACCACAAGGACACTTGCTCTGTTCATAGTAGCTTTATTCATAATAGCCAGAAACTGGAAACAATCTCAGCCAAAGAATGGATAAAGAAAATGTGGATTGAACTTGAAAAACATCTTGATTGAGGTAATCCAGACACAAATAGACAAACATGGTATGTACTCACATATCAGTGGGTATTATCTATAAAGGAAATCATGCTACAATCCACAGACCCAGCTAAATAACAAGGAGGGAGAGTTCAAGGTGGGAATGCACAAGTCCCCCTGGGAAGGGAAAATTGAATAGATATCAAAGGTAGACTGTAGGCATGTAGGCATGGGAACAGCAGGGATCAAGAAGAGAGGATGGAACGTGTTCTGAGGGAGACAATTTTGAATTGGAGGGCATTTTAGGGCTGAGATAGAAACTTAGTGCAATGGAAGCTCCAATAAATCTACTAGAGTGACTTCTAGTAACGGGGCATAGAGAGTCTTAACTGTCTATTTCCTGTAACTAGGAAAAACTTCCAGTGGTGGGATTGGAGCATCAACCCAACTACAAAGACATTGATCTACAGTTTGTCTTGCCTGCAAGATGTGCTGGGGTAAAGGTGGCATAGAACTTAGAGGTGTGGACAACCAATGACTGGTCCAAGTTGAGACCCAGTTATGAGAGGGAGCCCAAGCATGACACTGCCGGGAGGGCCATGACCCAGAGGATGCATAGTCCAGAATTCTAGGACGGAATCAAGTATAAATGGGCAAAAAAGTCAATGAAATGATTTCCAATGATATTCTTCTATGCTCATAGATTGGTACCTAGTCCAACTATCATCAGAGAGATGTAGGTATAAAGTTATTGTGTAATCCAAATGGATGTCTATACCCCCCCATATCTGTTTGCAATCCTTGTTCTGAGAATCTCCTCTTGTGTTGTGTAAACACTACTCCCCAATTGTCCCCTGATAGTCCAATAAAGCAGCTTACTTACAGCCAGTCACTGAATAGGGGAAAGAATAAAGCTGGACTTTCTGCCAGCCACGAGAGGAGGAGTTAGAGGAGGAAGCAGGGGGCTCAGCAACAGGAGAGGTCCAGGGAAAATCAGGAGAAGGGATTGGAGCAAGGAAAGCCACAAAGGGCAAGTATCTCTGAGATGTATGCTGGGAGGAATCAAGATTATCTTAGAAGGTTAAGAATAGAGTAGTAACTGCTCAGTTATGGTATTGTGAAGGTTATTATTATACAAATAAAAAAGAGTCTCAATTATTTGTGTGAGAGCCAAGATAAAAGAGAAAGTGAGAAACAAACAATTTTAGAAGAATAGCTTTAACAGAGAGACCTCATCCAGAAACTCATGAACCAAATTTAGAGACCGACAACAAAACATTAGGCTGAGCCCTGGGAATCCAGCTAAGAGGGAGAAGGAGGATTTTAATAACTAGAGGGGTCAAGAACACCATGAGAAAACCAGTGAACCAACTATCCAGGGCTTATAGGGGCTCACAGAGACTGAACCAACCATCAGGGAGCCTGCATGGTCTGATCTAAGCCTTCTGCATATATGTTACAGTTGTGTAACTTTGGTTTCATGTGAGACTCCTAACAGTGGGGTCAGGCACTGTCTCTGACTCTTTTGCCTGATTTTGGGACTGTTCCTAATGAATTTCCTTGTCCAGCCTTAACATGAGGATGTGCTTAGTCTCATTACCACCTGATGTGCCATATTTGGTTGATGTCCCTGGAAGGCCTACCCTTGTTGAAGGAAAATGGAGAAGGAGTGGATTGGGGAGAGAGGGGGAGGAACTGGGAGGAGGTGGAGAAGAAGAAACTGATTTTAGGATGTAATATATAAAAGAAAAAGTAAGTTTAAATTTAAAAAAAAGAGGAGAGAAAAGCATACACAAATACATGTGGAGGGATTAAAACCCTGGTAATAAACACAACAAAATAACCTGACTAAATGAGAGCAACAGAACTGTCAATATCCTTAGAAACTAGAGAACAGACATGGGGTTGTGTTCTTCCGTAGTTCCTAGAGCCATCTGATCTTACCGTCACTTGGTTGCAGAGTCTGAAATAAATTCTTATTTGAAACCACCAAGTTTGTGGCAAATTATAAGCACAGCCCTTGAAAATGAATAGCCCTTACCTACATTTCTTGGCTCATGTTACTGAAGAGAAGTCTTTCCGGGTGGATTTCAGTCCAGCTCCTGTAAGTAAGATTTAGAATGGATTGAGTATCTGATACTCAGTATTGAGTACTCAGTCTTTAATTACGTCTTAAAACTATTAAAGTACTTGTTACTTATAGGCAAGTGATAAGAGCCATGACCTTGTTCTGTTACCATCTCTACCAATAGCGTCCTACGGCAAAGTGCCCTGGAAACTGTGTCAGTTTATTAGCTGTAACAGACAACTCTAGGTTCCTCTGAGACTGGAAAGAAGTCACTTGAGCATCAGTTGTTTTTTCTCTGTGTCGGTTGTGGGGACACAACAGAAGAAAGTGACATGATTCTGGCTATGGATTCTGCTGAATTTCTACAGTGTCCAGCATTTTCTAGGCAATAGATAATGTGTGATCATAAGCAGTGAGTATGTTTGCAAAACATGCCAGGACTAATATATCCGACGAAGAGTGCCATCCATCAAAACAGTTATTCTGGCACCCTACACCTCGCCATTGCTGCCATTATTCAAAACGTTACTGGAACTCCTCTTGCAGAATTTTCTTCAAATCTGGTTAATGAACCACACAAGAAAATCAGGCCCATAAATTTACAGTCACACATAATTTTGACCGTTAAGACTGTCATCTTGCTTGATGGCTCTCACCCACCACATCCATCAGTATTGACTTTGAATAACTTTTGACCGTTTCCCCCAAATAAAAGCCATCATCCATGGAGGGATATCTGCCTCAAATGAGCACATTCAAAAGAATAATAGCTTCAGAAATTCCCTTCAAGGGAATGTTTAGTATTATGCCTTGCAGATGCTTGATACCTGATAAATATTTGTGAGACTGCCTCAAGTGCACTGTATGGATTGTGCTGACAGAATTATAGAAGTTCCTCAAATTGAAAAGACAAAAAAAATTATATAAGTGGACAGGTTTGTAAGATGAATAGTAGGAAGAGAATGATAACCAAGCTCTTGTCAAAGTGTAACCCATGTTGAAAATAGGTAGTTTTAATTTGGTGACACATCAGTGCCAAGTCATTCTTTATCTTTAAAAGATACAGTTCAGAAACAAATTATATTATGCATCTGTTTACTTCTCATTTTCTTGAATGATAGGTAGCAGAGAGCAATGCGATTTCATGTAAATGTTTCATTCCATGGTGTTTGCTGCTGCCACCTATTCCTTTTTGGTCACACTAGAACCGAGACTCTAGTTCATACCCCTGAAAGCAGCAGGACAGCAGATAAGGGTGGGATATGGAGACTGAGGTTGCTAGCGATGCTAAGCAGACTGATGCTGGCCATGGATCACAGGCGCAGGGGACTGATTTGCAGAGCTTGTATTATTTTCTCATGCCGGGCACAATGTGGAGTAAAGATCTGAGAGGGAAGAATGGGCTTCAACAGTGATGAGTGTGACTGAATTGTTATAGAAAAGAAAATGACAAACTGTTTAGCGCCTAAGGCACATTAATGATTTCATGTGTGATAATATTTTGCTTCTGAATTTGTGTCATTTCCTCTGGCTTCTTAAGTACTCAGATAGATACAGAATGACAGGTTAAGGCAGAACCACTCATTTTTTAAAGATATTAGACCTTGATCTAAAATGGTGCAGCCATAGTGAAAAACAGCATATTAGTACAGCAGTTCCTTAAGAGGCCAGACAGAGGTATAGCATGACCCATCAGCTCAATTCCAAGGTACATATTCAAGGGATGTAAAACCATCTGTTCACAAAATATGTACATTTATGTTTATTGCAACATAACCTAAAAGCTAGAGGCAATAAATATTGAGAAGTGGGTAGGTGAAAATGAATGAATTTTAATAAGTAAAAGTGGCTCTTATCTATGCAACTTGATTTTACTTGGCAATAGAAAGATGAAGTAGACAGACTGTTGTAGCATTACAACAAGACTGAATGTAGAAAATTTGGGGGGGTCTCTGCAAATACCAGGTCCAGCAGACTAATAATCCACATGAATAAAGAAGGAAATCAAGTTCAGCACAACTCAGTAGCCAGTGTTGGTTCAAATTTCTAGAACCTGACCCTGGGCAGTTTATTTTAGGCACATTTAAGTACATTACAATGTTAAAAAAAAAAAAGAACTTTACTGGTGTAACACAGTCCTCTCTGCGCAGGAGGCATAATTACATCGAAACTTATCTCAAAATATACATCACTTTCTTTGTGAAGATGGGTTCTAGAAATAGGCTATGTGTATTATCTTAAGCACCTAAGGGAGCACCTGGTGTGGTCTTGGTCATACAGATAGCGTAGAGGTCATTTGGGCTATTAGCCACCTCTGGTCCTGGTTGTGGAATCTTGGGGGAGCCCCTGGCTAGATGTATAATAAGAAGGTTATTAGCTACCTACTTGTAGGAGCTTGGTCTGGGCTGGTCCTACAGATACTGCTGGGTTACTTAGGCTATTAGTCACCTCTACACAGCCTTCTAGGCAGATCACAAGTTATATAACTTTTCTTTTGAAAAGACAACCCTGGCTTTTCAACATTCCTGCTTTCCCTAGTGCTATGTGTGAGTGCAAGGACTGTTGTGTTCCCAACAGAAAATGGCGTGCTAGAAGTTAGGCAGTATGCGCCTTTTATCCCAGAGTTTGGTAGCCAGAGGCAAGAGCATCCAAGTTGGAGGTCAGTCTGGGATACATAGTGAGACCTTGTCCCAGGAGGAAGAATGGGATGGAGGAAAGGAGTGAATAAGGAAAAGAAGTCAGTCATGGTGACTCACATAGTGTATGATTTTCTTTATGTAAAAATATAGAGTGGCCAAACTGTAGGGATAAGAAAGAACCAGGTTGACAGGTTTAGGGGTTACAGGAAGCTGGGGACTATGCAGCAGCCAATGACAGGTGCAGAGTTTCATTAGCAAGTAGCAGAATGTTTTAAATTCATAATGAGGATGCTTCCCATAAATCCAAGACTGTATATTTGCAATTGATAAACTAGACTATGTTGAACTGTACTTTAATAACCAATGCAGAAGGAGCTCAGCTCTTCTGAACACCTCAAGTCTCTGCTGACGGAACACCTTCCTGGATGTTATTAATATTTCTGTGGACAAAACAAGGACCGGCTCACCCCTTTCAAGACTCAAACCACGGAGTTTCTGCAGCGACTCGGGGGAAAGTGGGTCAGGTAGGGAGTGGGGGCAGATCGATTTCACCTGCTTTACATTGTCTTCTTTCATTTCCTCTACAGTCTACCATGTCTGTCATGGCGGGGTGCAACCAAACAAGCTCTCAGAGACGCGTATTAGCTTCAAATGCTTGGCTTCCAATGTGTCGAAAGTTGGTGCCGTCAAATATTTTGCAGATATTGAATCTGTTCCATAGCTGTAAATTCTGATGTAGCTACAGTCTTTTATTTTAAATGAAATCAATTCTGATACCACTCTGTCATGTGTGTGTGTGTTAGTGTGTATGTTCATGTGTACATTTATGTTCATGGATGTACATGTGAGGGCCACAGCCACAAGTTAAACCTCAGGCAGTTTTACACAGGTGTTGGGGACCTAATCTTGCTCCTCCGTCTTGTCTGACAAACACTGTACTGACTACTCATCTCCCTAGACCAGGGTCAGTGTTCCTACGGAGTTCACAGTCCAACACTGGGTGGCAACGGGATGTTTTTCTACCTCTAAACTGTGATGGTGCTAAGTGAAACAGCTCTTTACAGAAGAAAATATTTTTAAGTCTTTTTATTCAGAAATAAGTCCTTTTGTCCCTAAAATTATGCTGAGCACAATCAAATTCTTTGCGGTTTAGAAGCACTCAGGGTCTTTGAGGCTGTGCAGTCATTACTATGTATATCAATTTTCATTGTGAGCCATTGTGAAGGCATTCTGAGGATTGAAATTTACTGCAAATGGGCCTAATCCCTGGTGGCCAATGAGCGTCTCTAGTCAGCTGGTCTGTTGTTGTCAAGCCTCCATACACTGACTTTGCAGCTGTTGCCTTCAGTTTTTCTATTGACTTCTACTGTTTCTTCTATCAATTCCAACCACAAGTTTTCTCTTTTACTCTTCAGTGGTGTGTTTATGCAGAGGCAATTGTTGCTGTTTTCATCTCTACTCTAATTTTTTTCTCCATTACATAGTTATTCTTAGTCTATATCTACTACTATTTTAATCTGCTGAACGTTGAAGGAGGAAGTCAAGCGAATTGGGGATGCAATATGCTGAAGTGCACATGTACTTTTGGGTCATGCAGATGGTGAATTACATACTGTCACTCAAGCTTTTTTTCATATATGTTAAGACACTCAATAAAAATGTGGAGAAATAGCATTGGTTTCCTTGAAGCAATCTGTACATTTAACGTAAGCTTCTGTTTTACAAAATGACATAAAGCTATGAGGCCATAGAGGGTTCTAGACACAAGTGATGTAAAGAGTTGCATTGCAGTTGTTGTTGTTGTTTTACTGATTTTTCTCTTTTGTCTATGTGTATTTGTATTTATGTGGGTGCCTGTTCATGTGTATGTACATGGGTGTACATGTATTTGTACATGTGTATGTGGAGGCCAGAGGATACACTGCAGGTGTCATGCTTTTGGAGACAGGGTATTTTATTGGCCTCAAGTTTGCTGTATGTAGCAGGGCTCCCCTGGCTGACTAGAAACACCCAAGATTCACTCTGTCCCTGCTTTCTAGCTAAAGTATGGCAAGAGTCACACCTAGTTTTTTATGTGGGTACTGGGCATCAAACTCAGGTCCGTAAGCTCGCATGACAAGGACATTATGGACGCAGCCGTCTTCTCAGTTCAGTTTTGACATTTAAGGACATGGGAACCTTCCCCAACCCCCACGGAGATTTCCTCTACATGCTTTCCAAAGTGCCCAATGTCCTGATTAATCGCTTGCCTCACTAATACTACATTCAGAATGGCGCTATTTAATTATGTTCTTTAAAGAACAGGGCCCATTTGCCTGAAACTAAACAGATCCATCCTTGATATTTATGTCAGGTTATTTGTCTGTACTCTCACTAACAGTAAACATTAGGATTTAGAGAAATGTAAAGAAGACATATTGCTTATTTTGATGAGGCCGGATAGACCTAGAAGCCAGGGAATCAGTGAATTATGAAATGCAGGGTAAGAACTGGTGGTCATGGTCATTTCTCTGAAGCTCTTGAGTTGTCATTGGGTTTTTATGTAAGAAATGGACATGAAAGATAGGACAGAAAATCTGGGGGTAATACAATGATGGTCCCACGCTGAGATTCATGAACAACAAAGGGGACAGCTGGACAGGCAGGAAGGACGGACCACAAGGCAAGACTTAGAGTGAGGGGTAACACAAATAATTGAGAAGAGACTTGTTGAACACAATCCACAGTGCCTTGTGGGATTTCACTCCATCCTTACACAAAAGAACTCATGACTCACTGGCAACACTTACTTAAGTTAGGCAAGGGAGCTCTGGAGCAGTTATGTCTCCTGTGCTTTAATGGCAGACTAAGAAAGACATTTACAATCACCAGCCTCTGCCAATTACCCATAGAGGTCTAAATCTGTATCAGACTGTATTGTGGAAACGGTGTGTTGTGCGGTTAGCGCTGCCCTCAACTTTGGCAGGAGAAACTTCTTTTTGCAGTGGTCAATGTTAATACAGAGACGCATGCCTGGCCAAAATGTTGAGAATATATTCCTGTTGCCTGCTCAGCCCTAAAAGTGCTGTATTTCACTCCTTCCAGGCTCTACCAAAGACCAGGGGACACTGTGGAAGGTGGGGTAGAAAGGATGTAAGAGCGAGAAAGCGAGGAAGAATGCTGTGAGATGCTGTCGTGAGGACCTGCCATGGACATTGCTCTGATGAACTCACTGGAGTTGTGGTTGCCCTTCCTAAGACCTTTACCAGACAAGATCCCTACGATCCATTTGGCAACACAAATTAGACATAGCGAGCAACTAACAAGCAAAGGCATGCATTGGGAACAGGATGGGTGTTGGGGCTTCCTGGGAGAAGAGGGACAGGAGAAGTTTGGGGTTGAGATGATTAAGATGTGTTGTTTGCATAAAAGAATAAAATAAAATGTCTTATTAAAGAATTGTCATGTTTCTGCAGATGATCAAGGTGTTTCTAATATTGATCCAACATTTGGAAGTTGAATTTGTGGATTAGCTATTTTTTCTTTGTCAAGGAAGATCTTTCATAAAGATCCCGAAAGACCCATGAAATATAAGAGCCACCTCTTCTTTGATTCCTAGTGAACGCAGACTAATCCAGCATTGCAATCCCTAACATTTCAGCTGTCCTTTCTGCTGATGGAAACTTTCATAGCAAGGAACAAATAGTACATAGCAAATGATATTTGACTGGATGTAAAAGTTCTGCCGCACTGTCCAAAGGACATTTCTCTCCATGTCAGTCACTGCAAACATCAACTACTGTTCTGTGGTGGCTTGACTCACACCCACTGAGACCTTCCTAGATTGTTTGGTTCTGCTTTTCTACTTAGACAAAGGACGGACGTCTATATTCAGCCTGTGCAGAGAGAGAGGCAGCTCTCTGACCCACCTCCTTATCCTGGGGTCATGCGAGGGCAGTAGCAATTTCATTTTGCCAAGTGGAGGCTGCAGAACATTTGGTGGCAAAAAGCCTTGAGCTAAGGGAGAATGGCAGAGAGCTTATCCTACATCCTGGCCAGCTAAGCTCAAGGAACTCTGCACTAAGGGCATTTTGAGAGCTGGACTGTGCAGTGCTGAAGAGGAAAATAAAGTCTGTAGATACAAAGGGAAAAAGACAAAGTTTATTAGAAAGGACGTTGGCATATGAGAAATTCAGAATTGGCTATTTTCTATAGAAAAAAAAACCGTTAATGACAGTTTATGCAGGTGGGATAGTGCCTTGTGTATGGAACACATTTCCTTCATTTGCATAGAGATTCATAAATATTCTCAGCGAAGAAGAAACTAGTAAGCAAAAATAAATTTGAAAATCTTTTGTGGGAGTGTCTGCAGGACAGTTGCCAACCTAGTATTTCGTTTTGTTCCTAAGCACACAGTTTGGCTGTTTCTCATCTCCACCTGCTGCCATGTAACCTGCTCCCAGCAAGAGACAGGGAAATAGGAGCACTGTGTGCCACCTCCCACCCAGCTGCCTTCCTCAAGAGATGCTCTATGGCCCTGCCTCTTTCCAATAGCTTGGGGGAAGGAATACTCTCCCAAACTGTCTTGGAAGCCCCTCCCCTTGAGCCCAGAGGGGTTATAACTTGGGAGTCACTTTGCAGATTATCACTCAGTGAGGTGATGACTGCCATATGGAATTTTTAGTAATGATACTGTTGTTGAATCATTATATGTTCTAGGACTTATTATAGGAGCATATCAAAGAGTTTTAATAGGTACCTTAGCTAATGCAAATGCTCCTTGAAAATTTTCACAAGGAAAGTTACCTAGACTTCTTCTGGCAGTGAGGATGAGTCAACTACAAAGTATGAGTTCTTTCTTTTCATTTCCTCTTCCCCTTCATTTTTGTACCAGGGTCTAATGTAGCCCAGGCTGGATTCAATCTCACCGTGCTACTTGGCTTTGGTTCATTGGTTAAGTGACTGTACGAGGGGTGGGAACCCTGGGCAGGAAAAGTACAGTACCTCATTGAAAGACCATTTATTCTATCTCTCTTTGGTATGGCCTCCTTGACCAAGTGATTGGACTGGCCCAACTGGAATATTAGTCCACCATCCAAGCCAAAGATCCTGTTTTCTTTACTAGAAGGAGTTTTTGTTTGTTTGTTTGTTTGGTTTGTTTTTTGTTTTTTTCTCCTGTAACAGTTATCTGTCAATTATAAACACATGGGACATTAATTGATAATGTAGTTTAGGCTAATCACTATCAGAGTCACAATGGCTTGATATCTGAAAACTAGTTACATCAGTTACATCAGTTTTTTTTTCTGATGTCTCAGGGAGGATGCATTCTATTTGTTAATGTGGAGGTACATGAGAACAATGAAAAACTTTCTCTCAAAACACTGCAGGGAAGCTCTTCTGGTGGGGTACCACTGCTCTGGGTTTTATGAGCTTGCATTCTTCTCTATTCAGGCACCAGCGCATTCCTATGTGATCCATGGGGTAGGAAGCAGGGGATGCACTGCAAGGCTTGACACATACAGTGTAAGACAATCCCTGTAAAGACCGTATGTTTTGGTGAGTTTTTTAATAAGTGGGCAGCAAGCCACGGAGAATAAATACACTGTAAAGGACAACCAGATCTAATGAGAAAAGAAAACAACAAAATGCTCAGCTGTCTCTAGAACTCAAAGTGAATGAGCAAATCAAAGAAACTCTCTCTTCAATGATGTTGCCTGGCTGTAGATTTACACACACCCTTCAACAAACATGGGGCTCATGAATGAGTTTTATGTCTTGGAAGTCTGTTTTTCACAGTAGATCATTAAATTGTGCACCCTGAGTCTTACGAAAGGGGGTTGGTTCCCTTATACTCACAGTCAAGTGGATCTCAGGTATTTAAGAACACTTGATCTCTTCAGGGCTTCTTCAGTTTCTGGCATCAAATATCCTGGTTTCCATCACTGAGGCACATCCATAGTAGTCATGAGCACTCATGCACGCTCGCGCGCATGCGCGCACACACACACACACACACACACACACACACACACACTCACAATTTCCTTAAACACAATATTATACACAGCTAACAATGAGTTCCAAGTTAGAATATGTAAAACACTGCAGTGGATACACATGTGTGTGCCTGACACTTTGAAGGAGGCTGGACTCTGCAGGCTTGCGTGACTATGCTGGCCTGCCGTTCCTTGGGATAATGAGCCTCAGAGCAGTTCATTCACCTTCTGCCCTTCTGGCTTCCACATTTGCTTGTCCGCTGTTTTCCCAGGCAGGGGCAAGAGCAAGGTCCAATGTAATAGTGCTTACATAATGGCTCTTCTATAATGGCTCTTCTCATTTAGAGACTCTCCCATTTCTTCTCAGTGTTAATTGTGAATCTGTTTGTTAATTTCATTATGTCTTGAAGCACTTTGAAATGGCTTATTTATAACAATTTTTGGACAGATAGTAAGTCCCTATGGGGAAAGGGACCCTCTGCTATGAAACACTGACTGAACTTTTTTTTTATCAGAATCTGGCCATTTTTCATGATTATTTTTATTGGTTCACATAAACATGTTTTCTCTATTTAATATATACACATATATGTACCAGAGTGAGTGCACTAATTGGACTATTGCAAACCCTCCACTAATCATTCATTTTTCTTTTCTATTGATTGTTAAACATTGCACACAACTTTTGATAAACTCAGAGGTGTGCTATGTGTGCCCATTGAGTCTCTTTAGGTTTTCTTATTCAAAAGATCATAGTTGTTTTATGAACTTAGATTTGGAATCCAGATGTTGCCATTCTGAGATTGTGATCACACACTAGGCTGTGGGAGTACACGCCTGTAAGTTCTCACAACTTTGCAAATACTAGAGAAATCTGAGTGACGTCAAGTTTCCTATGCTGCATAATACCACATCACACGCCAGTTCAGGTTCTAAGGAGACTTGATGGACCACAGATCCTGGAGGCCAGGAAGACCCTTACCCCATCTCTCAAAATCATGTGGACTGCCATTGCCTCTCCGTATGGACCATGGATTTCCTCTGACCAAGTTTGTTTCAGTAAAACTTCTTTGGTTACAGAAGGAGAAAAAGAGGGCAGAGGTGGAGAATTATGCCCTAGTTTTACTATTTAGACTCCAGAGGGCTCTGAGACTATGCTTAGAAAGGCCCCCTTCAGGAGACACAGCCAGAGGACATTGTTCTCATCAGGGAAAAGGAAAACAAGAAGGCTATGTTTCATTACATGCTCATTTCCAGCTGTACTTTCTGTCTCCACATGTTCTTTCCTCAGATAACCATCTAGAGAAATGTTAAACCAGTCTATGTTCTAGATATTCCCAATACAGGAGTTTGCCACTGGCAAAGAGCCAGTGTTCCGCTCTTTCTATCGCCAGCCCTTTAATATGCTGCCGAGACCCATGGAATCAGCTGTAGACTGCCACTGTGTTAATTCTTACAGTTATTTTATTTGATGAACATATGAGTTTTTTGCCTACAAGTGTGTCTATGCAGCAGTTGTATAGTTGGTGCCCATGGAAGCCAGAATAATGCATCAGATCCCCCAGGACTGGAGTTGAAACCAGTTATGAGCCACCAAATGGGTACCAGGAACCAAACTCAGGTTTCCTGGAAGAGCAGGCAGCGCTCACAACTGCTAAGCCATTGCTCTAGCTCTTACAAGTAGCTCTTTCAGTCAAAGAGAAAAACCTTAATTATACAAGAGATGAGAAAACCATGGTTCTGTGGGGTTTCCTGACGATAAAAGTTCATCAGTGATCGACTTAACATTCTCTCTCCCGTGTTTCCTTCTGACAGGGAGAAGGATGACTAGAAAGGGTGAACCTGTTCTAAGGACACACACCCAGACACGCACACACAAATCTACACTCCGCAGAACCTCCTTGCTTGTGTCACACAGGGATGAAACCTTCTGCTCCTGATCATAATATTATCTGGAATGTCATTTGGTAACGTGAGAAGTTCATAAACCATTAGGGTAATGATTCCTAACATTACTTGTCAGTAAAATATGGAAATCATGTCTTGTTACCCAATGGCACTAATTTTATCTTAACATTTATTTAGTCAGCAGCAAAGTCTTCCAGAGGTGATTGGCTCCCAGGGCTTAATTCAAAGTTGTATCATGTCACTGCATGGTACTCGGCAGCACTCTCCTAAGACTTTATTTTTACTGAAATAAAGGCCCAAATCCCAGCTATGTCATCGGGGAAGTCACATAAACATGAGCCAAGATGGTCCCTTGTCCTGTGACCCCTGTTCAGGGGTTTGTGTTGCCAGGCTCAGACAATTTGGTGCCTTGTTCAGTACACTGGCCAGGGCCTTTTCCTGGACTTGCAGTAGGAGTTCCTCACTACCCACTCTGAACTCAGAGCTTAGCTCAGGTACTGCAGACACTTAGGCTATAGTTCATCCACAACCCTTCCTGCTGAGTAGCTCAACTCAGACTTCCAGAGTGCTTTCTTTCTCCAGAGTTTTTCTTAGATAACGTTAGATCATTTGAGTTGATAGCAATATGAGAGGGAAGTTTCCCCTCACAACAACAGTGTTTGGACTTTGATTAGCTTCAGTAAGTCAAATCTGTGCTTTATGGCTTGACTTAGCGATGTCCCACACAGGATCCTGTTCTGAATACTTGTTCCCCAACAGGTGGCACTATTTCAGGAGGGCTTGAGTCCTTAAAAGGATGGGGCCTAGTTGGAGAAAATAGGTCAGTGTGGGTAAGGCTTTGAGGAAATTAGACTCTCTTCTGCTTCGGACCCTCTCTGTGGGACATCTCTGCTCCCTTTTCTGATAGCCATGACCCCCCTCATCCCTCCCCTACTATGACAGACAGAAACTCTCTGAAGCCATGAGGCAAAATAAGGCTTTTTGACCCTATTCAGATTCTGCAGTGAATTCTGGTTCCAGTAGCACTGAAGTAGCTAATGTGGTTGGATTTTTGTAAGGAGTCCTGGCTGCTATACAGTGGATTTGTATGTGGGAGGTGCTGATGGTGTCAGAAAAGCGGATGACGTCTTCACCAAATCTCCTGTTAAAAAGAAAAACTAAAGATCTCTTTTAAATTTTATTAGTTTGTGGTATGTGTGTGTGTGTGTGTGTGTGTGTGTGTGTGTGTGTGTGTGTGTACATGCCTATTAGTACCTGCATGTGTATGCATGTGCCTGAGGGTTTTAGACCAGGGTGTCAGATTCCTTGGTACAGGGTTTTTACAGATGGTTGTGAGTCCCCCATTGTGAGTGTTGGAATTGGGAATTTAGGTCCTCTGAAGCAGAAGTGTAATGGATGGTCTTGGCTGCCAACTTGACTACATCTGGAATCAACTGAAATCTAAGCAGGCGGGCAGCCTTGGGGAGATTTTCTGGATTGGGTCATCTGAAGGATGAAGACCCATAAGTTTTAGTGGCAGTGGGGCTAAGTACACAGAAAAGAGAAGCTTTACTTGTTGCCTGCTTGCCCTCACTCTCACTGGCAAAGTTCACTCATCTGATGCTGAGGCATCCCTTCACTGGCATTAGAGCCTACTTCTTCAAGAGCTGACATGGACTGAAGACCAGTAGCTCTGTAGGGACTCCAGCACAAGAATGGAATTGCTGAACCATCCAGTCTCATGGACTGACTACTAGGTTCTTACATTGTTGGCTTAGAAGCCACTCTGATAAATCAGATATATGTATATATGTATGTATATATATGTATATGTATAGATAGATGATAGATAGATGATAGATAAATAGATAGATAGATAGATAGATAGACAGATAGACAGATAGACAGATAGATTCACTCATTCTATTAATGCTGCCCTGTAGAAAACCCTGCACGACACAAGCTACAAATGCTTTTGACCACTAAGCCATCTCCCCATCCAAGAAATTTCCTTGTCTGCTTCTTGTCCACACATACTGTTTTGAAACAAAAATCTCTATTTTTCCTTCATGCTGCAGACTTTGTCTTTGATAACAATGTTAACAATTGCATGATGTTGTCTTCCTCCCTGTTGAAATAGCTGAAGAACCAGGGGATTTTTTCCTTTGCTGATACTTGAAAATCCTTTTTTAAGATGAGAGTCCCTGAGTGAGAGAACCTCAACCTCATTCTCTCAGTCACAGAGATGGAGAAGCTTTTTTTATTTTTATCTTGGCACAGAAAAAGTTAGTGCACTATGGTAATTTTCATCTATTTACAAAACTCACAACTTTTTACTGTTCCTACCTCTTCATGCCATGCAAAGAAGACATTGGCCCTTCTCCCAGGAGAAAAAGATATGGCTTTAAAAGTAGAACGAAGGGATGATAGACAACAGACAAAAAATGTGTGTCAATTACTTCCCTTCTCTCAGGTTCCTTTCTTAACACTTAGTACTAATGCTTGCTTGAGTGATGGAGGAAGAATTTAAGCTTTTGCAAGGAATAATCCAGAATTCTCAGAAGACTCCCTCCTTCCTCCAAGGTGGGGAGGAGCTTGCTAGTCAGAGAGAGGAGTTTTCTCATGCTAAGTAAGAGTGGCACTTTTGGGAGATAAGGACTGTCTAGGATTATGCAAAAGATTTCAGGCCCAAAGAGGAGCAGTTATCCCTGTTAGGTAATCATACACAGATGCTCTCAGCATCAAGATGGGGCTCTGCATCTTCAGCAGAGCAAAGGCCCCAGTGTCTGCCTTGCTGTGATGGATCCCAAGTGGGAATTCATTGTTCCTTTTGTCACACATGTAAAACTTTAGATTCCATACCCAAAAGACAGGCAGGGTCATGGCGTTTGTGACAAAGCTCTCTATAGGTAGCTAATGAACTATTTGGCAGCCTTTTTTTTTCCACTTATTCTAGTGAGACCAAGAGCTGATATTTACTATGACCTTAATGCTTGACTGGAGTAGGTTTTCTTAATATACAATTATATCACTAAATTGTCAATTAAATGTGACAAACATTTCTCAGTTGAAATTGAATTGGAATACAAGGTAATCCCAAACGGCACAGGAAATCCTATTAAGTTAGACATTCAAAGATCATTCTCCCTCCAAGGCTTCTCACACACTGGCATGGAGTTCCAAGGGGCTTTATCAGTTAATTGGAAGGTAATGCTGACAAGTCCTTTATGGACAATACTTAGGATTTCAAACATAAAAACAACCTAAGAAGAAAAGCATCCAAGAACTGAATCCACAGACTCCAGTGATTATTATTCATGTCTGAAGGATAACAGGGAAAATGTCACACTAAGGAAGTGGAATGCCTGATGTCCCACTTCCTGAGGCTTATAGGTAAATGTCTATTGTATTCTGAGATGGTTGGCTCTGTGTAAAGAAATGATGTTGGCCAGCAAGTACTCAGTATGCCTAGTACTTCTCCTGTAGTGCCCAGAGATTATTCTGCATTAAAGGATTGATGGATTGGCTAAGTAAAGAGTACACACAAACTGAGGCACACAGCCTGTGTTTCTTGCTGTACAGAGAATCACCTTTATTAGGGAAGTGAGTTGCAAGAACTAATTACACAGGCATTATCTTCCAACCCCTGGAGCTGCATAAACAAAGGAACTTGCCGTAATTGGGAAAAGCAGAAAGAAATGAATTCTGAGGTTGAAGTCAACAAAGCAAATACTTCATTTGGAGCTCATATCCAGAGCAGAGAAAATGAGAACAGAAGCGATGTCTGTGGCTCACATGGTATAAGCCCAATAAGCAAAGAAGAAGCAGAACTTCATGCCTCATTGCTGGATGCCAGCAGCACAACATTGCAAATTGGCAAGTGGGAAAGCTGACATGTCTGGTCACCAGCCTCTCATGACTACCACTATCCCACTATCCCAACGAGTGTGTGACAGTTGGGTGAAGTTGTATGGGAGAGCTCTGAAGTTTGTAGAAACACTTAGGAAGCTCAAGCTACTAGTGGAAGTGTGTGTGTGTGTGTGTGTGTGTGTGTGTGTGTGTGTGTGTGTGTCCTCATAGATAATCATAGGTATTGCAAACTGGATAATGCTAAGAAAATGTATGCTGCAAGTCAGTCAGATACTTTCCTAACAGCTATCCTGAACTGCATTCACAACAGACTTGCTCTCCATGTAGGAGTTGGGTGATAGTTTGTGTAGCATTGGGAAGGGAACATATACACACAGTGAGGAATATCTAGAAGGTTCCCTATGGCCTGAGAGCCTGTTACTGTTCTATTTAAGCGATACGTGCCTTTCAAGAAGTCACTGAATCTTCCTTAGCCTTGGTTTTAACAATCATAAAATAATAACGCGATTTTTATCCCTCAGAATATTTATGAGATTGCTAAGTGCCTTTCATTCTTCACTGCAGGGTTTGTACCATCAGTAAATAACATGGATGGCACTGCCCTGTGGTGGTGATGGTGGTGGTGGTGCAGAAGGCTCTGCAGAGCCTTCTTTTGATGCTCACCTTCCCTTTCTCCAGGCTATGGCAAGTTATGCCTCCATTTGCTTTTAAGATGTCTTTCACATGATAGTTTCCTAATTGTCACAGCATCCATCCTATGCTTGTCATCTGATTCAAGTTGTAAAATCAGAGGCAAACAAAAAGTAAAACACACGCGCGCACACACACAAGTTTAATTGATGGCTCTTAGTTGAGTAAAGACTGCCTTTAAGGGGAGGGAAGGAAATGAGGTTAGAGTCACGGGAGACAGCACAAATTCAAACACGAAATTTGAGCATTGAAAGTTTTAGAGGAGAAAATACTGTCTCTTAGAAGTTATGTGTCTCTAAAAACAACTGTGCATTCACAGAGGCTGAGTATTTCTTCCTTCTTTCTCTTGCCACAATATATCTTGCCTAAGCCTGTTGAAAGATTAATGCAGCCACTCTCTCAAAAAGAGGCGATGGGTAGCAAGTTTCTTCATGGAGTTGACACAAGACACCACAGACTACTGCCATAGAGAATTTCAGCTTGCTTTCACATTTACCATGAGATCCTTGGGGAAAAGCTACCAATGGAGAGTTTTTTTTTTTACATTCTCCTTCCTTTTGTCTTGTGTGTTTTTATTCTTCCCTTTTGGGTTCACAATAGGGTTCACCTTCTAATTACTACTTTTTCAGATAATCAAAAGGGCTCCCTTGGCCTTCCCTGATGTAGAATTCATTTATGCCAGGCACTAAGGACTCTTTGTTTTGCTGGATTCCTATGTCCATTAGGGTTCAATGGAGCCTTTGCTGGCAGACAATAGTCTTGATCTGTGGCCTTTCTGCTTGGCTAACCAGCACATCAATGCAAGCATCGAAAAGCACAGGAGAAGATTCATATTACAGAAAAAAAAGGAACAAACCCCAATTAACAACAAAAGATTCAATGAAAACAGTTTCACAGTCCAGGGAGACTGTGCCGTGGATCTACTGATAGGTCTCCTTTCTGTAATCTTTCTACAGATAGAGCAAACAGCATTGCTTAAGCACCAAGCTGCCTACTGATACTATTGTGAGCCAAAAAGATGATCCTGATGCTGTCTGCCTAAGAGAGATGATCTTAAAGCCAGCTTTCCCTTGACTTACTTTAATGAGTTCTCTAACCGCACTGCTTTCATTACCCTCCCTTTGTTCTGCCACCAAGAAACGAGCTTAAATACCAGTTATTCAGAGCCATGACATTTATTGATTGGATAAACACAAGCCTGAGGTTTGGTGGTGCACCTCTTAAACCTGCCAGCTCCCGTTTTTGCTTATCAGTGATCCTAGTTTGCCTCCCACCTGCTGCATGGAAGTGCTGTCTTTTGATCTGGGAGGACTCCATGAAGGCTGGAAGGGGCGGGCAACTCAGATGCCTTAATCCTGAAAGTATTCTCTGATTCTCATAGGCATCATTAGTGGATAAATAAAAACACGTGAAATTAGAATGCATTTCCTTGTCAGAGAATATAAACATGTCTGGACAAATATTGAACTGTATTAATGAATAGCCAGTGAAGTTTTTGGCTGAATGTCACAAGAGTTACAATATTCTATAGTTTGAATATAACAGTTTAACAGTTTTGGCTTTTAGTGAGATTAATTTTAAGTTTTCCTCTGTGTGCGTTTGGAGGGAATCACTCACTTTGGATAAGAGATCACAATCCTTGTCACCAACTATTCCTAAAAATACCAGCTAAAAATTCTTCAGAGTGTCTCTCTCCACATGGAAAATTAGAAGCATCTGAGATTTTAGAAATTTTCACAAGCAATAAACTCTGGGCTCCATGGCCCAAAGTTCTGGTTGGGTCTCGGTAGAGCCTGGCTATGGATATATTTTTTCAAAACTCATTAGGTGTGCTTATTGTACAGTCAGAGAAGAACACAACATGACCTAGGCTATGTATTAGCTCCTGAGTCCCACTATGACAAAAAGAAAATGGTGTTGTTAAGTAGAAACGTTCCTACAAATGGCTCCTTGGCACTTGAGTCATCAACAAGCCTAGTAAAGTTTCGATGACTTCATCCTGCCCTTTGTCTTCTGAAGCACGTGACTGAAGAACCACTTTGCTTTCCTTTCAAGAAGGTCATGAGATCCTCATGTGGGAATGGTCATCAGGTGTCGAGGCAAAGGAATGGTCTTCCTGCTGAAGACATAGGAAATCAGAGAGGAATCTGAGCAGAGCCTTGCTAAGTTCCGTCTTGTGCATTGCCAGTAAATCATCCTCACTCTGGCCTGTCACCTGTCACCCACTTTTCAAACAAACAGGACAAATATATGTAGGGTTTTCTGTTTGCCCCTTTCCTCCCATCTCCTTCTCTTTCTTGCTCCCATTTTAGTACTATAGCTACTTAGGATATAAATATGAAAGTCATTATACCTTTACCAAATTGTAAAAACTAAAAACACCAGTTATTTCTGCTGAGGCTGTTTGTTCCTGTCTTCAGAAAGGGTTACAGAATGATGTGACTTGTGGAAGAGCTTATAGTGATTGACTTGCTTTATATGGCTGATGCTTTCACTCAGTCTGGGATGGCTAGATAGTCGCCTCAGAGAAGCCTCATTGTCACTGTACATAGACTAGGTTTCTTTCTCTTTTTTTTTTATTTTTAAAAATTTTTTTCAATTTTTTCTCCTTTATTAATATATTCTTGTTACATCTCAATGGTTATCCCATCCCTTGTATCCTCCCCTTCTTCCCTCCCTCCCATTTCCCCTTATTCCCCTCCCTTATGACTGTGACTGAGGGGGATTACCTCCCCCTGTAAATGTTCATAGGGTATCAAGTCTCTTCTTGGTAACCTGCTGTCCTTCCTCTGAGTGCCACCAGGTCTCCCCCTCCAGGGGACATGGTCAAAGGTGAGGCACCAGAGTATGTGAGAAAGTCATATCCCACTCTCCACTCTACTGTGGAGAGTGTTCTGTCCATTGTCTAGATCTGGGTAGGGGTTTAAGGTTTACCGCCTGTATTGTCCTTGGCTAGTGCTTTAGTTTGAGCGGGACCCCTGTGCCCAAATCTGCCTATCATAATGTTCTACTTGTAGGCTAGAATAGGTTTCTTAAGACTATAGCAGCAACACACTTGGGAATGACAGTTGTTTCATGAGTTCAAATCTCTCTAAGACAGAGAAGACAAGAGGGAAGAAGGCAAGAAAACAACTTAATGGTTGGGTTTCTTCCTGAAAATAGCACCTCTTTTTACTGGATCATTGGTGGGTGGCCTGGCCTGTTACCTATAGGGTTATTTGAAGATGGTTAAAAGGTCATAGAGGTGCTGAGTGTAGTGGTACACACCTTCAATCCCAGCACTCAGGAGGCAGAGGCAGCGGGATCTCTATGATTTCAAGGCCAGGTTGGTTTACATGGAGAGTTTCAAGCTAGCCAGCCCTATAGATAACCTGGATGAAGAAGGAGGAGGAGGAGAAGGAGGAGGAGGAGGAGGAGGAGGAGGAGGGGAAGGATAGGAAGAGGGAGAGGAGAATGAGAAGAAGAGGAGGAGGAGGGTTGGAGGAGAAGGAGAAGGAAGGGAGGAGGAGGGAGAAGAAGGAAAGGAGGAGGAGAGGAAGAGGAGGGGGAAAGGCTATGAAGGGCATTTAAATTGTCTTCTAATCTGAAATATAGATTATGCTACATTTTTTAACGTGGCAAAGACTGAGTGCTGTTACTCAGAACAGTGGCTATCTGCAATTCATACAGGAGCCATAGCACATAGCTACACATTTTATGATTTTGCTAGCTAGCTGTTCTAAGGATATGACACTAGAATTTTGTTTACTGTCATGCATTTTTATTATTTTGATCACATGGATTAGATGTGTATACTATAGGTATACTCTATAGTGCTTCTTTCATGCTCTCTGTGCCCATCCGCCAACCCACTGACTAATTTGGGATAATTCTTACAGCTTTACATTTGGAACTTTTGAAATTCCCTCAGAAACTACATAGTAGGTTCCTATGAACAAGTAAATTGCCCTTGTGTCCAGCTGTGTTTGGCTATTGGGTATTCATTTATGAAGACTCCCATGTCATGTAAAACAACATTAACTAGATCTATATGCTTTTTCAATTGCTAATCTGACTTTCTAAATTGAGCATCTTCCGCCATGAGCCTAGCAATGGCAGAAAAATACTTTCTTTTTCCTAAAAAGCCAAATCATGAAGAAATGAGCCTGGTAACCTGATTTTTAAAAATAGTTTGACAGTTTCATGTATTTATATAATGAATTTTAGTCATTTTGCGTATCCTCTCTCTCCTTTTCAGTAAACCCTACATTCCTGTCTTCTTTGTGTATGGCCCTGTGAGTTTTATTGGCATTGTATTCCTGGCCATGGGTGGAAAGTTATTTAGTCAAAAGTAGACTATCCATGACTATATGATAAGGAAAATGACTCCTTTTGCCTAAAACCATTATTACCAGTACTCCTTCTGGGAGGCATGGAACCTTGTGGAAATCATATGGAGTTTCTTTTAAAACTCCTTAGGAAGTTCTGATACCCTCTAAGAGCTGAGGAGTGAAATTTTAGGGTATAATTCAAAAAGAAGCTTGAATTCAATATTAAGAATAATACCCCTCAGGAACAGTCATAGGGGAGGGGAATAAGGGGGAAATGGGAGGGAGGGAAGAATGGGAGGATACAAGGGATGGGATAACCATTGAGATGTAACAAGAATAAACTAATAAAAAAAATTTTTAAAGAACAATGTTCTCATAGCACAGAATGGACTAAAAGGGTAATCTTGATTTATGAGATTCTAAACTTCTCCCCATCTACTTGACATTGGTGAAGCTGAAGAAACAGCAGCTAGCATTTTTTGCCTTGCATAAGAAATGGTTTAAAATAACACCCAAATTTAGGGCCTTAGAGCTACTACAAGGATGCCTGAGATGTAAGAAAAAATATTTTCTGTCTGTGTTAGCTGTTTCTTCTTTAAAACTGTGTTGTTCTTGTTTAAAACTGTGTTGTAAAGAAGGTGTAAAGCATGATTTCATAATGCTTGGAAGATGTGAAATTGTGAGAAAAAGACAAGTGTGTATGTATTTATTTCTCAAATGATGTAAGCTGACTATCCAGACACTAAACTCTTGTATTCTGCCATATACATCAATAATCCTAGCTAATTTCACATCTCTCATTGTAAGAAAAATGTGGTAATACTGTTACTTTTTCTCATAATGCTCTGGTTTACTAGTGGCATTTATATTAAAGTAATCATGTGTAATACCACATGTTTAGTGTTGGCCAGGTCACTGTTCACAAGGTTACAGCATCATTCATGGATCCTAGTGTTTTGTGAGAGATCCTCAAAGCAAATTGCTTGTTATTATTTCATTCAGATGATCAAAATGTAAGTTTTTATCTATCATATGCAGTAAAATCTGAAGAGTTGTTTTCTTTTATAACCATGTAAGATTTAATAATGAGCATTTTGTAATATAAACAGAGGATGCACATCATCTAGCCATGCCTGTCTACCCATCACACTCCTGCAATATGAGCTGATCTCTGAGCACCACCCTCAGAAAGGATCAAAATCCAGGGCAGAGTGAGAGGAGAGAGCTGTCTCAGGATCCAGGTGATGCCCTGCCTCTTCAGGCCCATGTAAATCTCCTCCGTGGATCCCAGGCAGCTTAGACCTCAGATTAGGGCATCCTCCAAAGCTGTGGGTGCAGATAAGCTCCACCGCTCCCAGGAAGTCCTAAGCAGTAATGTGGAGCCGGAGGCTGTGCTGAGCGCCAGATGCTTGAAGCACACTTAGTGCCTGGCACTCTATCACACCCCAGCTGCAAATCTGGTCAGGACATGAAAAAGACAGAAGTGCACATTGGCCTTCACAAGGCTCAGTGTATGGATTATCCATAGCCCAGGGGCCCTGACTTGGCCTGAGACTCACCTAATTATAGCTGCACCCAAATCAACATGTTCCTGCTGTTCTGAGAGTCCATTTTCTTGTGGTTGTGTGGAAGATACCTAATGCCAGAAAGCCTGGGTAATCTAGTGCTGCCATCCTGCTATCCAGGTTTGACACAAAGACAATCCCATACATATGGGTGTTTGAGTTCCTCAAGGCAACTGATTAATCTAGTGTGGTGGGCAGAGTGTTGGTGAGTACCCGTAGAGTGTCGTAGATGGTAATACTGTCTGGAGCCTTGTTCCAGGCATGTGGCATCTCACTCAGATAGTTACATTGGCCCTGTACAGCCTCCGCCACCCAAGTCGACATTATGGGTGAGCCCGGAATAGAACCTCGATATTACTGCAGGCTCGCTGTAGGATTCTGTATCTCCAAGATGTACTAATCGTTCATAGGTAATAATAAAGTGATTCAGAGCATATGAGTATGTAGGCATTATTGTTGGTCTCTACATCTACAGAATAACTACTCAGAAGACTGCACTATGGTTTTTATAGATGCCAATGATATGTTTCCCACATTATATAAATATATGTTCCCCACAATCTATGTAAAGGACTTAAGAAGAGCTATGTGGTATGTTACAAACCTTTACCTCAAGGTTTTAAAAAATAGTTATGTTAAATTAAGGAAGTATAAAAAAATAAACCATGTTTTGTCATTTTGACAACAAAGAAAAAGACAGGTCACATAATGGAACTTTGTGCCCCACAAGAGTTTGTAGAAAGGGCTCCCTAGAACTCTAGATATAAAGAACAAAAAAATCTTATACGTAGCCATTTTAATAAATTTCATAATTATATTTTGTGTACAAAAATCTTCCTTGCTAACAAAACACATTGTGAACCTTTTAACTTCTTCTCTTCTCAGACTTATTGATCTTCTAGATCTTGTGTTTTCATATTTAAAAATTAGAAAGCACTAAATCAGATTCCCAGAAGTAATAATTTCATAGCTAATCTGTATCCTCCTGCAGTTCATCTAATCATTATTTGATCAAATCTTACTCCCACAGAGTTATTGTCTCATAGGAGTCAAAACATTAATGATTTTCTTTTCAAAGTGAACTCACTTATTAATGAGTAAGGCTTGCGTGTGAGAAGCACTTTCTCACTGGCATCGTGGCGTTTCTCTCTTGCTTTTATTCTAAAGTCATTTATAAATAATGTGCAATACTGTTTCACAACAGAGGGGTGCTTAGAACAAAGTCAAGGGGAGATGACTTAGAACTCAATGTGCAATTACTAAAACAAAATAGATAATAGATATTGGAAAAGCAATTTGCTATTATACAAGTAAATCCTTGCTTGATAATAAAAAAGGAACAAATGAAACTCACTAATCAGAGGAAGGGCGTGTGAACTGTCAAAGGACTTAATAGGTGATATTAGGCATTTCACATGCGTTATCTAAATTACTTGTTTTAGTTTCAAGCCAAGAAAATTTGCTTTAAAGAACAAACAACTTAAATCAATAAATATTTATTAGCACCTACAATGCTTGGACAAGGCCGTAAGCTGAGTTAGTCAGTATCAAAATAGTTAGTCATACCCAATTTATTTAACAATATTGACCGAATAGTGTACTTAATCACAAAGTATCTGTCTAGACTACAGACTATTAGCTTTTAAAAACAACTTAGGAAGACATTCAATATTTGGATCAATATGATTAGACAAAAGGATTTACCATTTTTATTAGTGTTTTCTTAAGACATGGAAAAAAGGATTAATATGAAAAATTAGAAACTGGCATATATATATATATATATATATATATATATATATATATATATATATATATATATATGCAGACTAAAGCCACTTAGGCTTCTTCCTGTATTCATATATATATATGGCATTCATTCCCTAACTGTCACTGTATTATTTCTATCCCTCTGAAAATATAATAACTGAATGGAATTGCCTATTGAAGAGCAAATAGAATCATATTATTAAGTGTCACAGAAAAGTATGGGATAAATAAGCAAGCACCTCTGGGAAGCCAACAGAACATGTGAGTCAGTGGAGGGCATTAAATGATTAATCAGCTCTGTCACGTTGTCTTTTAAATTATTGTCATCCATGTTTGTAAGTGCTGAAAGGGAGCATAGTCCAAATTGGGTGACATTTTATGACCCACTAGGAGCAGAATAACACTATGCTTGCAGTATTTCTCTTCATAAGTTCTTAGCACATCATTTCAATAAGAAGAGAACAAACAATTTGTGCCTCTGGAGCACTAAGTTGAGCCTTCAGGGGACTATCAGTAGACACCTGCCGTTCACCCAGCCAGGCGCTTGGAAGTTTGTGAAGATTACCATGAACATTGGCAAAAAAAAAAAAAAAAAAAAAAAAAAAAAAAAAAAAAAAAAAACCACTAAACAAAACACCATGCCCATTTTACCCAGTGATCACCTACAGCCCAAGCAAATTAGGGACTGGCCCCCAAATCCTTTGTCCACCTCCTGGAGGAAGGTTGACTAGAAATGAAAGTTGCCCTGTTGGTCTAGTTTATGAACTCTGTGTAGGGTATTTTCATTGGCTAATTAGGAAGGCATTTCTTTGGCTGGAGTTGGAGGGCACGCCGTCTATGACGATGCAAAAGACATGGAGCTGGTGGCCCTGTGGTGAGTGGGGAATGTGTGGCAGTTGCTGTTATACAGTGCTGTCCGCAGAGCAGAAAGTTTGGCCGGAACAGGGGTCCAGATTGTAACCCGTCGGCTCTGGCTCTCCAGTCCTCAAACAGTTCTGTAGCTTCTCAATATATCACTGCCAGCTGGGGGTGAAGAGCTCAGCTACAGAAGCCTGTGGATGACATTTCACATGCAAACCCTAACAGAGCACCTCTCCTAGTATGTTAAAGGTTGGATGCAGAAGCATCTTTCCTTCTGAGACTAAAATGAATTAGAATGTTAAAGGTACAGCGCAGCAGTGTTAGGACACAAAGGTTATGTCTTGGATTCTCTGTTCCAGGTATCGGTGGACAAAGTGACTCATTGTGTGTCTACTTGGTGATCTATAACTTCCCCTAAACTGTTCCGAGGGAGCTCCTGTGCTGCCCTTGATGTAGTCCAGCTTCTCGGAGCCTTTGTGACCAGACCAGAACCTCACAGCTTACCCACATGCAGAACTGAACTGATTCGTTAGTGCCAGATTCATGCCTGGTCTCCCATCCTACCTTTCATGCCCTTACTCAACCTTGGAAGATATGCCTTTTCCTTATATGAATATTTAGTGTGAACATCTCTTTTTTAAAAGATGTTTCTTTCCAGAAGCATTAAAGCCTTTCCACAGAGCCCTTTCAAGGCGGGCTTCTGGGACCCTTACCTTAAACTCCCAATAGGTCAGATTTTCTCTACTTACACGGGGGGCTCTGAATGCATCATTTTAACAATGATCCATTTTTAATATAATTATGTATATAAATATAAAACATGATGTATTTATGATATCTAAAAATGATCAAAGTGTATTTGGTGCCACAGTATAGCTATGATCATGTTGTAGACATTGTAGGAAATTCTCAGGTAAGGCAAGATTGCAACCACACACGTATTAGACAGTCCTGAATTAATGACAGTATATCAGGGAGTAATTCCCCAGAGAGTTTTAAGTAGAAAATATCTTCCCGGAGTGGTTCATTTTCAAGTAGATCTGTAGCTTACTATCTGCCAGTCCTGTTCTGTGATTCTGTGATTTTGTAATTTGAGATATGTGTTTAGTTATCTTACAACGTTTTTCCCTGTGTCTCTGAAACTTCTTTAAACCTGAATTTCTATAAAACACTGTCCATACTTATAAAATAGTGTCACGACCACAAAGAACTCATACAAGCACTTCACTATGTTTCTTTAGAAACAAAGAACAATTTCACAGAAGAAATTTACCTCTTTAAAAAAAAATGAAACTGAATAAAATAGTGACTTTCTTCTTTTTAATGGCCTTTTTACATGGCCCAAATACATAATAGATGATGCTATTTCCCCCTCCTACTCCACTTGCCAACCTTACATTTTTGTTTGTATTTTGAGACAGGGTCTCACTACATAGCTCTGGCTGTCCTGGCTCTGCTGGAACTCACAGCGTAGACCAGGCTGGCCTTGAGCTCACTGACATCCTTCTTGTTTGGCTTCCTGAGTGCTGGGATTAAAGGCGTGTGCCACCACACCTGCCACACACTCTCTCTCTCCCTCTCTCTCCCTCTCTCTCTCTCTCTCTCTCTCTCTCTCTCTCTCTCTCTCTCTCTCTTCCTGCCATCCTTACATTTTTATCTTCACTGAATACATGTGTAGTTTTACACTTAGGACTAGAGTTTCTCCAAACACGGAGAGAGAGACCAGTGAGTTTTATTAGATGTTAATTATGCTCTTAGACTTAATCTCAGAGGAGGCCCTAGTAATCATCGTATATGTTCAAAAGTAACAGCCGAGCATTAGAGAACATGGAATACTTTATTTGCTCCTCCACAGCCTAGTCCACTGAAAGATGGGGCAAAAGAGCTCTAATTTTATGTGGAGGAACATTGCCGGTCCAAGAAGTTTTTGTGAATCCCTCTGCATGCTGAAGTGAAAGAGAAGACTTCGGTGGCTATCTCAGGCCTCTCGCAGAAAGATTTTGACTCCCACCATCACTAATACAGTCTTCACACATATATTGTGGGGTAATATTGTGACTATTCAATGGAGAATTTACCTGGGTGGATGGAACACAGTAAACGCTCTACATTTCCACCATGTGCAGTGATTTCTAGAAAATACGGAAGCCGGGCAGGCAGGCAGGCAGGCAGGCGATAGGGCGGGCGGGCGGGCGGGCAGGCAGGCGGGGCGGGCTGGTAGCTGGTGCTGTTAGGTAACTATAGCACCCTTGAGAGCTCATAGGTTAGCACTTCTTCTCTGCTGGCAGGCATCAAAGCATCATTAATTATTCTCTTCACTGTTGTTTTCCTTTGACAGTCCACCTCAAACCTCACGGGCAAACAGGGAGACAGGCTAGGTAGAATGTTCTCGGCCAAGGAGGAAGAACAAAGGGGAAGGTAGAATATGTGCGGTTTTCAATACTCCAAGGAACTGTGTAGTCCTCTTAAACTCCAAAGCACTTGAAAGGACCGTGGTTAAAATAGAACAGCAATTGTCCCCAGGGCAAGGACAGCAACCAGAATAGCTAGGGCCTGCTATACTTGGCTCTGGGAAGTGGGGCCAGGTCTATTCATATACCTGAGAGGGATTTGCTTCTTAAGTGCTATCTCTTCAGGAAGCCCAGCAAAATTACAAAGAGGGAGAAGTGACCCCTGATCCCCTCATATTCAAGGTAGAGCTCTGTCCACAGCATCAGCATCTATGCACTTCCAGGGAGAGATAGAGAAGTTGTGTATGCCTGCAGGTTAATAATAATTGTTTTGCTCATTGCTTGATAGACATGAATTCATCACTGACACTGTGTGGAAGATGCCAGGTCACTGTTGCAGGAACAGAAAATGCAACTTCCAAGTGCTTGTCCTCCAGGATATTATAAAGTTAGCAACATGAAGATGAAAGCATTTATGAGTATAAAGGACCCTTATATTATTTTCAACATATGGTGCAGATCTGTAGCTAGGTGTTCGCGGTAAATGGCATCTCATCACGGCTCCTGGAGACGCTAGAGAAGTGACTGTCACTGAAGGCATCAACAAACAAGGTGAGTTTTCTAATGTTTAGTGGCCTTGTGTTTTCTGAAGCAAATATACAATCTCAATATAGCTTCTGTTTTTTTATCATCCTATATTTGAATAAAAGGGTAGACAGTGTTCAGAATATGATATTTATCTTTTCTGACATATCATCAATAAAAACATCATTATATTCAGTTTGGAGAGGATTCAGTATAAATGAACAAAGCAGTTTACAGTCTAGTACTCAGTATAGTGAGACGCAGCTCGTGGCGGCCTTATGACGCCTTGCAGACATACTGTTTGTATTCTGTGGGTTATAACTGATCAGTGATGTTCGGTTGAATCATACAGACATTCTCAATATGATACGTTGACTTATAGAAATGAATTTAAGGAATGATATTTTTGTAACAAGACTAAGTTGATAGATACAAGCAACATAACAAAGCCCTGCATAGAAATGTAGGTCAAAACTCAAAACAAAGAAAAGATGGCTGCTTGTCGTGTCGTCAAGTTGTTTCACTTCAATGGAGACGTTCACATACTCTAAGGAGAGCCGTCTATATCGTGTGATTGACAGCCGGTGAAGCCTGTGTTCCAGATTAGACTCTATATATAAGGATGTAGGAACTCAGACTGTTGACATCATAGCAATCAGCCAGGCCTTGAGCCTGAGGAGACGGTGTATTTTTTCTGAACTACTCCCATGATGTAACTGAGTATTTCTAGTTGCCTATTTTTATTTTGTTTGTATTTATTAATATTTTTAAAGCAAGACAGCACTGTAAAAAAAAATAGATACAACAAAAGAAAATTATTCTTGGTTACCAGAGACCCAAATGTACGCATTAAACAAACATTCACAAAATGTTCACCTTATTGTTCACAAGCGAGAAAAAAGAAAAGAAAAGGACAAAAAAAAGACATTCATGCCTTGACATAATGTGATTCCTCCTCAAAGAAAAATATATCTTGGAGAAAAAGATCTGGACAAAATTTATACAAAGAAACAACTTTGATTTTGTTTTTCATCTCCTCACTTCATAGGTTGGGATATTGAGGGAAAATAGATCTATTCTGCTCAAGTGCCACGGAAGAGATGTTGTACCTCGGCAGCTTGTACTCAAAACTGAGGTCTAAAAGCCAGCACAGAGCAGTATTTTTAGTTAATTTCCCTTAGAAATTACTTTAAGACACGGTAATCAAGGAACAGAAAAATCCAATGTAAAAGCTTGAGAAGCAAAGAATAAACTATTTTAAAAGTTTAAAAAGACCTTACCCCCTTAAGTTAATAATAAACATCCTGGATTAAAACAGTGAAAGTGGTGCTGAGGTACAGCTCAGCACTATTGTGCTTGCCTGGCATGTGCAAGGCCTGGATTCAAACATGACTGTTCAAAACAACTGTGACTAAGCAAAAACTACAAACAAGAACAAAGTGAGAAAAATGAAAGAAAATATAAAAACATCCCAAGAACTCAGATTTACATTTGTTCACTCAAAATTCATCTGCTCCACAGTGAGGAAATATATAATTTTTAATAATAAAATAAATGTTCTTTTTAAACCAAACTCTCTCACACACACACATTTAAAAAGACTATAGATCATAATACAGTCTCCATAAACAAACAAAAGCCAGATGTGCACATAACAAAAACCACATTAATAAAACAAACAAAGAACCAAAAAGACAGATGTAAAGGAGAAAAGATACAAACAAAAAATTCAGAACTAAATGTGGATGTAACAAACACTAGATTCAGATAATGTAAATTACTGTAACAAACATCAAGAAACTGACAGTATTAGCTCTGGCATTTCAAAGAAACTAAAGCTGTAAGAGGTCCAGAGGTGGAGTACAGCTCTAGGGTCTAGCTGATCATGTAAGAAGGGCAGAGATGGAGGGAGGCTATATGGAGTGGACCGTGTACAGTATACAGAGAAGGGCGTGGCTATAGGACTGTGTCAGGATGCTGGAGGATAAGAAGACTGGTGGAATGCCATTCGTAGGCTGGAATTCAGGATGTCTGGTGATTTTGCTCAAGACCACAGGACTGAGAGTTAGAGAGCACATCAGACTCAGTCTGGATCAGAAGGCCCAGGACTGCAGAGCAACAGTGCCCAGGGGCACATAAGGGCTGCCCCAGCTCCAATGGCATGAATTCACCTTTGCTTTGTGTTTCTGTTTATTCAAAAACCTTCCTGGATTGGATGATGTGTATGTATGTAATGGGCAAGGACTGACCCTTGCTGGGCCTACCCATTCAAGGCCAGGTCCTTCCAGGAACACTCCCACAGACATTCTCTGGAATACGGTTTCACCAGCCATCTTGGCATTTCTTGGCCCAGTTAAGTGACATACAAACTGCAAGTGCAGAATATGCCTTTCTTCATAAAAGGAAAAGTGTAGAACTAAACAATATAAAACATTAACAACATACAAGTTGAGAACATTTATCAACAAATACGTAGAGAAAAATTGCTAAGTCCTTGTTTGTTTGATATCTGATTGGATAAAATCCTTTGTGTTTAAGAGCCTAAGAGCCGTTCTTTATTTAGGATCGCTGGTCCTGGCATGTGGGGAGGCCAGAGGCAGTGAGCCCTGCTGTCCCTGTAAATTATTGCACTGACTGAGCAGAAAGCAACCTTGAACTGCAGAAAGACAGTAAAAATATCAATTAGTTCACTCAGTCAGTTTTGTCTTTAAGGGATATGCACCTTCAAACTACTACAAACTACTACTGACATATAAACATACCCACAATGCACTGGGCATCTCATGCAAGGGGTCTGAGAGAGGGAGTTTACCCACAGTGAATTTCCTAGCATCCTATTGCCTCCCATTCATTCCCTTTAAAAGCTACTTCTCTTAATTTAAACAGTCAAAAGACACTTTGACAGCTTTGCAAGCGATTTCTCTATAGAGACACAAATGGCATGCATTTTCTTCTTCCTGCCTATTTCTGCTTTTTAATAAGAACAAATGATTAAAAGCAAAGCTGTCATCAACAGAAATACTGCACACCCAGAGACAAGAAGTGTTCATTATCTTTTATAGATAATACACAGGAAAAAGTACATTTTAAAAACTGGGATTATTGCTATCATTATCTAGAGCTAAAGAAGGGACAGTTTTTGCTAAGAGAATTTTAATTCTCAGTGAACCAAGTAGAGCAGATGGATGCACAAGGTGCAAGTGGCCATGAATTTCATCATCGTGGGGTGCAGAGGGCAGAGAAGGAATACAGAATAAATAATAACACATTGTGAGACTTTAGACTCTAGGAAAGTGAAGCCCAATGCCCGTGGAAATTTCCAGAACATTTGAGAGTGTTATCAGACTTTGGGAAGCAAGTCCTGTGGCTTTTAAGAAAACTCTTCTTCTGAGGAGGCAGTGCTCTGTTTTATAAACAAAGCTATGTAGCTAGTCTTCTTTTTAAAATATATTATATAAATTTATTCATATTACATCTCAATGGTTATCCCATCCCTTGTATCCTCCTATTCCTCCCTCCCTCCCATTTTCCCCTTACTCCCCTCCCCTATGACTGTGACTGAGGGGGACCTTCTCCCCCTGTATATGCTCATAGGGTATCAAGTCTCTTCTTGGTAGCCTGCTACCCTTCCTCTGAGTGCCACCAGGCCTTCCCATCCAGGGGACGTCTTTGAGAAGCCTGCCTGCAGAGGATGTTGGTGTACTGCCTGCATTTTGATGGTTTAAAGATTGTAGTTGGATTAAATCACTGCCCTTTGTTTGTTTGTTTGTTTGTTTGTTTGTTTGTTTTACTAGCCAAGAGCAATTCAATCTATGGAATCTGTCAACTGTGTGTTTCTACCTGATCCCACCCTGTGACATGCCTTCCTATTCAGAATGTGTTCTTCCATTGTTTTTCTCTGCCAGCCTGTTTTCAGTGTTATTGCTTGCCATTTTAAAAATACTTTCTTAAACAAACTCTTTTTGTATTTTGCTTTTCTCACTTGAAGGCATCTCCTGGAAATTTCTCAAGGACAGATTGCTATAGTTCAGATTCGTTCTTTTTAATAGCTGCATATTATTCCCTCTGGCTATACCTAGATTATTAAACCATTCTCCTTTAAGTTGTTTTGTTTTCACTTGAGATTTTTTTCCCCTTGGAGATTTGTTAAAAAGAATGAAAAGGGAGGCTCAAAAGCTGTTCCAATGACTAATTTTATGAAGTGCAGCTAAGAGTGATTTCTAGGAAGTGCTAACACGTCATATCCTGATACTATGCAAGTGACTACCACGGAGCCTTACCCTCAGCTCTTTTTTATACTTCTTTTTAGAGATGTGGCAAACACTTTCGCAAACAGACCAATGCTACCCTCAGCCTCAGTGACAGAATTTCTCTTTGTGACGAACTGTGGTGAATGCAGAGAGCTGTGGCTGTTCAAGGAACGGAGATAAGTGAAGATGGACTGTTCAGCACTAAACAGGACAGTGACACCGCCCTCTCTCAGGTTGGGAGCTCACTGAAGAAGATGTGGAGAAAGAATGGAAGATTTAAGAAGGGCTGTGTAGTGCAGTTCTCTACATAATGTACAGCCAAAAGACTCGTGAGCTCACCATGGCTGCAGCTGCCTGCAAGGGTCCTACACATCACTGTGCCTAGTAACAGGCATTCAGGAATTGAGGCGGGCTCATTAACACCTCTAGGAAGAACCATTGGCTACTGATCCATTGTCGGGGAGTGGCAATGGCCATCTCGTATTGTGTATGTGTGGAGGAGCCCACCATTCACCAGTGGGTAGCTCCAAACCCATGATCAGAAATGACCCCCCCAAATACATAAATATGGGAAAGGACTTGCAAGGAGGTAAGTGTAATAGATGTGGGAGGGTTATTAGAGAGAGTAATCAGAAAGGACTTGGTACATGTGAGACAGGAGAGTATACAAGCCCTGTTTAGTGCTGAGCACTCAACTGACACTTATACTCAGTATCTTGAGCAACCACGGACCTGAATTCACTACAGTTCATTGCAAAGGGTGGAAGAGTTACAGTAATCAGAATAGATTTTGTATATGGATGGAATTCTCCAACAAACTGAATAAAAGTTAGAGAAAAATGGAGAGAGAGAGAGAGAGAGAGAGAGAGAGAGAGAGAGAGAGAGAGAGAGAGAGAGAGAGAGAGAGAGATGGAATGTATACAGGGGAAAATCTCACTAAGTTTTCCTGGCTGGCTTGGACTCACTTTGAAACCCAGATAGACCTTCAACTTGGGATCCTTCTGCCCCAGACTTCCAAATATCTAGAAATAAGCTACTATACTCTGATGCTAAGGGCAGCAAACTGTTTTTTTTAAAGAAAAGCTAAAACACAGAAGTTTGGGTGATGGCTCTCTCCTTTGGCAGAACCAAGCAAGATTGGTACACTGGTGGAAATAGCATGTGACTACAAAAAAAGTCACTTGCACTTTAGCTTTTAATTGGGGATGGTAAGTTAGCATGTGCTTATGACATCAGCAAAATAAAACAAAAAACATCATTGACCAGCAAAAACAAACTGTCATGGATCCGTGTTTGCGTCATGGGAGAAGAATCGCAATTCGTTTGGCCCTGTACGTCTGAAGTCAAATGGAGAAATGGCTTTCTATATGCGTGGCTGACAAGCATGGCACAGACAGAAAAGTTGCTGTGTTCTGCTGTGACTACACCTAGGAAACATCAATCATGTATCTAGTGAAAGTCTGGGAAAAGGTTTCTTATTCACAGATGAGGTGCCTTTTCTGTTTCCTGTACAATTTTAAAAAAAAACCCTGTATTGAAGTTTAATATAGAAACTATTGTGTTCATTATCTGTTTGGGCAAGTTCAGGTAGAGTTCGTTTCAATTTTGTTTACTTTTCTTTACCTCTTGATAAGTTGTCATGATGCATTTTAAAAATGGTAAAATCAATCTCTAAAGAGCACACTTTACCAGTTTCCGTTTTCCCCCTCACAGTCTCATCTTTAGTTAATTGCACAAGTTTGCAATGGATTATTCTGATAACAGTGGCCACTCCTGACACACTTAGCCTTGACCTACCACTGGCCTTTGAGCTCTCCTATCACACTTGAAAATTAGAAACCTTTTTAACCAGTGGGTATTTTTTTGCTCACCTTTTTATTCAGCACTCAGCTCAGAATGAATGGCTCGTATGTTTATAGCATAGTAGGAAACAAGGCCATGTTCCAATCAGGGTGGTATTGTACTTCAAATGGTCATGCTATGTTCACTTTTGTGAAGGAGTTATACTCACATCAACAGGAAGATTTTGTTGATAGTCATTTTTCTCCAGAATTGCAAGCATTTATGTATTGTGGTTTTTTAAAGTCCATATTCTTTACATTTGTTTTCTTTGAAAATTGATTCTTAAGGAAAGGGTTCCTCTTGGCTGTGATAGGCTCTGCAAACTCTACTGGTCCCGTTGCCCATGATGCTGAAGTAGGAAACAAGAAGACATTATGTGCGGGTCAAAGCTCTATCTGGCTTGCAGCAGCAGGGACCCTCTCTTCCTTAAAATGCTCAGGTACTTCTCGGAAAGACGTTCAGAATCTTCCCATGAGCTCCTCGGACTCTTCCACTGTGGTCCCAACTTTTTCCCAGGACAAATTGAAGAGCTGACAACTGGCCTGTGAATGCCTTAAATCTGGCAAAGCAGGACTTGCCCTGTCTTGCAGTGTTCCTCCTTATTGTTTCCATTGTCTAATTATTGATAAAAATTTTTGACTCTTACCTCTGTGTATTTCCCTTTCATTTTGTAGTTGACTAATAACTTCATTAAGGAAAAAGGAAAAGCTCTGGAGGACTCCTCAAACCTTCCAGAAACATTATGTAGTGAGCACACCAGTTTTAACAATGAATGTAATTCCCAGGATTTTTAAAAAAAAATGCATTTTACAAATATCTTGTCTATAATATAGGTCCTGTCTCCTATATATTCATTAGGAGGTACTGAGACCAGTGGTCAAAGGCAAAGCATCTTTTTGAGAGTTCCAGGGAACACTGGCAAAGGCGTAGGAAAATAGTGGGGGGGTGGCTAGGGATCCCCTAGAGCATGCACTAAGTAAGGCTGAAGAGTGGTCTCCAGGAAAACTCTGGCAGTTGTTGAGACTCAAGATGCATGCTTCAGATTCATTCACCTAAGCATTTATCCCCCGTGCTGGCCATGTGCAGGCTTGGTTCTGGATAACCTCCATCCCTTGACATCTCTGGTCTGAGATGCAGAAAAAATAAGACCTCAGGGTCAGGGACAACCCCAATGTGTGGGACTCCTGCTTTGTGCAATGGCTGATGGGAGGACACACACAGATCAGGGAGAGCAGGTGATTTGCCATCTGCACCACTGGGCTCCGTGTTGCACAAGCTCTTACGTTCTTCTTTTAATCTCCCCTCACAGCACATTCATTTTTTTTTCCACAGAAAAGGACTCTGTATTTTAGATTTTTAGAGAATGACAGAACTAGGAAACTTCTTTTCTGAAAGGTCACATTCCTTAAAATAAAAGGGATTAGGGAATATAAAGTGGATGATAATTCAAGTCGCCTTCCAGTTCCAAGCCTGCCATCTATGCTTGTGCAAGGCAATATTTATTTCCATCTATGAAGTGACCCACGTGTTCATTTGATAACAGTTTATCTTTGTTCTCCAAAACATTTAAAGATTCACTAATGTGGAGAGAGTCTCTCTTTTGTATAATCAAAATGTAGACATTGGTATGCAGGCGAGAAGTCATAACGATAAGTCATTTAGGAGTTCAAATCGGGGTCTCCGAGTGCGAGCAAGCTGACTCTACACTGCCACCATACAAATCTGCTCTGATTTAGCTGACAATAATGCTCAAAATAAATGTGCTCAGAGGCAGACACAGAGTACCGTAATCATTCCACTGCCCAGTGATAGCTACGGCCGCTGTTCATCATGTTTACCTCGCTCCTGTCCAATGCCTTCCGCCTTCCCTACAATAATATGTTTACGTGTGAGCAGATTAGTGGTTTATAACAGTCAGTGTGAATCTGAGTAGCCTACACGCTTTCCTGGAGCAAAGGTTCCTGAGTCAGCCACAGCTCTGGACCCCAGATCTTCTAACTGGGTAGGTCAACTTCCAAGTTGGTGATTCTACTAGCTCCCACGTTGTATTTGGTGTAGTCTAAACTGTAGTTTGAGAACCACGTTTACAGAAAATCTATGTTTGTAAATGTGTGACGGCCTACTAGTATACCTGGCGAGGGAGTATCTGAGAAGCCTTCTCTGACATTTCTAAGCAGTCTCTTTTGCTGAACATTGACAGAGCTAGTTATGTCCCCACTTGCTAGAAAGCTAATGATCTTACTTTTGATGGTATGGGGACATATTTGTGAAAATACACACACATATGATGATTTGGATATGCTGGTATATCCATAGATCTTAAAGAGAAATGGAAACATGATAATAACACCTTAATAGCACGAAACAGCACCTGTGCATGATTTCAATTTACATAAGCATGCCCTTATAGTAATTTGTTTTTAGTTTTTCTAGATTTCAGATTATTTGATCATAGTGGCAGGCTGGAATAAAAAGAAAGGGATTTGTGTATTTTAGTACTGTTGCCATAATGATTTTCCCCCAAATGATAGGAACTCCCATTTAAGGATCAGCTACAGTTTAGTTTGATGCTGCAAGGATGGCTATTTTGTTTGATGAAGCATGCATGATATCTCTTTCTAGTCTTGATAGATTTAAATATACGAGATGTAATTTATACGAGCAATTTGTTATACTTTTCTTTTGTATTTTGCTTCAGAATATAGGTCCCAAAAACTTCAAAAATATGAGTCCTTTGAAAATTATTTAGATTTAACCTAGGTAAAATCTTAAGTAGTTACTTACTTTAAAATTTAAGGACCAGAATCCAATGATATAATTACAGTAGACACAATAATTTTGTCTTCCTGGATATTCCATGTAATTGTGTACTTTAGTCAGAAAATCTGAAAAGATTTCTTATTTATTTCCCTTCTTAGTAAATACAGAAAGTTACCATTTCAGAGAATTAGAGCCACTGCTTTTATTGGCAATGGAATAGAAGAATAGGCTAACCATAGCTCTCTTAAATACATTTGAAAATAGAAATTGTCCTTGAGTTTCGCTATTACTAAATTACAAGTTTTAAAAAACACTCTTTGATGAAGAGCAGGCATTAAGAGCAATATGGTTTTGTGTTTATCTTTAAATGCACATTCAACATACAAAGCGTCACATTGAACAGCTCCATTCAATACCATATTGTCCACCTGTCAGTCCGGTGCACACACGAGTGGTGTGTGTGTGTGTGTGTGTGTGTGTGTGTGTGTGTGTGTGTGTGTGTTTATATGTCTGTCTGTCTGTATAGACACATATATATTATAAGTTCAGTGATAATTAAAAGTATGCCAATTAAGCATTACTGTTTCATTCATGTGTTGTAGTTGATAAAAGCTTCTTACAAATACAACGGGTACTTAATCCCTCCTCAATGGTATAATCAGTGTTAGTCATTTTTATGATGAGATGCACAGGGCAGCCCCTTTCCATGGATTTGTAAATTGGGAAAAGTATCACATATAATATCACTTCCTGGAAGTAGAGGTGTTCTACAGAGACATCTGAGAACCTCTTTTTGGTCAGCTGACTACTGAGGCAATGGGCCCATGGAATGGGAGTTTCTCCAGGAATCTCCCTCTGGGCAAAGGGGGAGGTTGCAGGCCAGGGCTCAGCTAGGAGGAAGTTTCTGCAGGACAGAGATTTTGGGCAGTTCTGACACTCTGTGAGCCACGCAGGAGATGCTGGAGCCCCACAACGATGAAAAGTGGAACCAAGCCTGGACCAGGACTGCTTAGTGGTTCTTACCTCTTGCCCTCAAGTCGGAAACGCATGTCAATAGCCAGAGGAGAGATTTCTTCTTTGCCTCTGTGTTGATACAGTAGGCAAGCTGGCCTTGAAGCTTTCTGGAATTCTCTTGCCTCCCATCTTACTGTAGAAGAACCGGTGTGACAGATACACAGCACCATGGCCTCTGAGGATTTGAACTCAGAGCCTCATGAAGGTGTATGTATTTGACCATCTTCAAGACTTTTGTTGGGGAGGGGCTGGGCTCATTTTATTTCTAGATTTATCTGTTTATTTTATGTGTATGAATGTTTTGCCTGCATTTCTGTCTGTGCACCACATGTGTCTTCAGTATCTGTAGAGATCAGAAGAGGCCACTGGATCCACTGGAACTGGAGTTATGAAGGATTGTGAGTCAGCACCTGTGTGCTGACAACTAAACCTGGGTCCTCTGCAAGACACATAAGTGTTCTTAACGGAAGATCCATCTTTCCATCCCCTCAGAAACCTTAAAGAAGGAGATGGACACTTTGGATGGTGAATTGATACATATACAACAATGGCATTGTTAGGATGAGTCAGTCAGGAGGTAACAATGAAGCTGAATAATGACATGTAAAAATGTATGTCATATATAAATATATCATATGTGTAAACAACATATATAGTATATGATAAATTATATATGCATACATACATATATACCACAGTTCATTTAAAAGCATTACTGAGCACTTCACTGGCAATTATTGATCTTAAATGTCAGTGAGAGGATCAGTAAAATTTTAAGCAAAACCAAAGTGACTTTCCCACTTGAGCAGCTCATGGAGCCCCACGTCCAAGGGACTTTTGTCCCATGAATGCCAAAACAGATGCCTGTGTGTATGGTCTCTTGATGTATCAGGAAGTTGGAAACTGTGTATGACTCCAGGACACCTCAAAAAATTGCTATTACATTCCGGGTGATTTTTATCTGTGTGTGATCATTTTAAAGTTTTATTGCAAGGTAATTCCGGTGAATAACTAATAAAAATGAATTTCCATTTTTCTTGTCTGTTATCTAAATGTGGTTAATTTAATATTCGTTACTTAGTACTCAAAATGATATAACATAGAATCTTGTGAATATGCCTGAACCAAGGATGTAAACATAATTATAATTTGATTCCAGCTAGAGGAATATTATGTTTGAAAGCAAAAAAATTCAGTCTTGCTGAGTGTGTTGGCACATTACTAGATACTCAAGGAAATTCCTCTAAAATCGGGGACCAGACAAAGCTGCCCATTTTCTCCATATCTCTTCAATACAGTTCTTGAAGTTCTAGACAGATCAATAAGACAACAAAAGGAGATCAGGGGATCAAAATGGGAAATGAGGAAATCAAATTATCCCTATTTGCAGATGATATGATAGTGTACATAAGTGACCCCCAAAATTCCACCAGAGAACTCCTACAGCTGATAAACACCTTCAGCAAATTGGCTGAATACAAAATTAACACAAAAAAGTCAGTAGCCTTCCTATATACAAATTACAATCAAGCAGAGGAAGAAATTAGGAAAACCACACCCCTCACAATAGCCACAAACAATATAAAATATCTAGGAGTAACTCTAACTAAGCAAGTGAAGGACTTGTTTGAAAAAAACTTTAAATATCTGAAGAAAGAGATTGATTATGACATCAGAAGATGGAAGGATCTCCCTTGTTCGTGGATAGGGAGAATAAAAATTGTAAAATGGACATCTTACCAAAAGCAATTTACAGATTCTGTGCAATCCCTATCAAAATACACAATTTTTAAAAGATATTGTAAGATCATTTCTCAACTTCATATGGAATAACAAAAAACCCAGAATTTTAAAAACAATCTCATACAATAAAGGATCCTCAGGATTAATCTCCATTCCTGATCTCAAGCTGTACTATAGAGAATAGTAATCAAAACAGCATGGTACTGGCACAGCAATAGGCTGGTTGATCAATGGAATCGAATCAAAGACCAAGAAATGAATTCACACACACTTTGATTTTTGACAAAGAAGCCAAATCTATTCAATGGAAAATGGATAGCATATCCAACAAATGGTTCTGGTCCAAGTGGATGTCTACATTTAGAAAAATGCAATTAGACTCATATTTGTCACCATGCACAAAACTCAAATCCAAGTGGATTAAAGACCTCGACATAAAACTAGAGAAACTATATCAGTTATAAAAAAGTGGAGAAGAGCCTGGAACACATTGGCACAGGAGACAACTTCCTGAACAGAACACCAACAGCCAAGGCCTTAAGGTCAACAATTAATAAATGGGAACTCATGAGGCTGAGAAGCTTCTGTAAGGCAGGAGACACTGTCAAGAGAACAAAGTGACAGCCTGCAGAATGGGAAAAGATCTTCACCAACCCTACATCTGACAAAGGTCTAATATCCAAAATATATAAAGAACTCAAGAAATTAAACACCACCAAACCAAATAACCCAATTGAGAAATGGATCTTAGAATTAAACAGAGAATTCTTAACAGAGGAGTATCAAATGGCTGAGAAACACTTAAGGAAGTGCTCAGTGTCATTAGTCATCAGAGAAATGCAAATCAAAATGACTCTGAGATTCCATCTTACACTTATCAGAATGGCTAAGTTCAAGACATCAAGTCAGGCCACATGCTGGGGAAGATGTGGAGAGAAAAGAACACACACCTTCATTGCTGGTGGGAATGCAAACTAGTACAGCCACTTTGGAAATCTATCTGGTACTATCTCAGAAAACTGAGAATAAGGCTTTCTCAAGACCCAGCTATTCCACTCCTTGGAATATACCCAGAAGATGCTTCAGGGCACAAGAAGAACATTTGCTCAACCATGTTCATAGCAGCCTTATTCATAATAGCCAGAACAATGAAACAATAGCCTAAATGACCCTCAGTAGAACAATGGATAAAGAAACTGTGGTACATTTACACTTTTTTTCCCCAAGATATATATTATTTTATTAATTTGTTCTTGTTACATCTCAATGGTTATCCCATCCCTTGTCTCCTCCCATTCTTCCCTCCCTCCCATTTTCCCCTTATTCCCCTCCCCTATAACAGTTCCTGAGGGGGATTTCCTCCCCCTGTATATGCTCATAGGGTATCAAGTCTCTTCTTGGTAACCTGCTGTCCTTCCTCTGAGTGCCACCAGGTCTCCCCGTCCAGGGAAAATGGTCAAATATGAGGCACCAGAGTATGTGAGAAAGTCATATCCAACTCTCCACTCTACTGTGGAGAATGTTCTGACCATTGGCTAGATCTGCATAGGGGTTTAAAGTTAACGGCCTGTATTGTCCTTGGCTGGTGCCTTAGTTTGAGCGGGACCCCTGGGCCCAAATCTGCCTATCATAATGTTCTACTTGTAGGTTTCTAGGACACTCTGGATCCTTCTACTTTGCCATTCTCCCATGCTTGTCTCGTCTAGAGTCCCAAAAGGATGCCCTCCCTACTGTCCCAATTTCCTGGTACTTGAAGGCTTTCATGGGACATACCCCTTGGGATAATATGCAGATATAAGTGAGTATATACCATTTGAGTCTTTCTGCTTCTGGGTTAACTCACTCATTATGATCATTTCTAGCTCAATCCATTTATCCACAAATTTCGGGAATTCCTTGTTTTTAATAGCTGAATAGTATTCCATAGTGTATATGTACCACAGTTTCTTTATCCATTCTTCTATTGAGGGACACTTAGGCTGTTTCCATGTTCTGGCTATTATGAATAAGGCTGCTATGAGCATGGTTGAGCAAATTTTCTTGTTGTGTGCTGGAGCATCTTCTGGGTATATTCCAAGGAGTGGAATAGCTGGGTCTTGAGGAAGCCCTATTCCCATTTTTCTGAGGTAGCACCAGATAGATTTTCAAAGTGGCTGTACTAGATTGCATTCCCACCAGCAATGAAGGAGTGTTCCTCTCTCCCCACATCCTCACCAGCACGTGGTTTCGCTTGAATTTTTGATCTTAGCTATTCTGATGGGTGTAAGATGGAATCTCAGAGTTGTTTTGATTTGCATTTCCCTGATGATTAAGGAGGTTGAGCATTTCTTTAAGTGTTTCTCAGCCATTTGGTATTCCTCTGTTGAGAATTCTCTGTTTAGTTCCAAGCCCCATTTCTCAATTGGGTTATTTGGTTTGGTGGTGTTTAATTTCTTGAGTTCTTTATATATTTTGGATATTAGACCTTTGTCAGATGTAGGGTTGGTGAAGATCTTTTCCCATTCTGTAAGCTGTCGCTTTGTTCTCTTGACAGTGTCTCCTGCCTTACAGAAGCTTCTCAGCCTCATGAGGTCCCATTTATTAATTGTTGACATTAATGCCTAGGCTGTTGGTGTTCTGTTCAGGAAGTTGTCTCCTGTGCCAATATGGTCCAGGCTCTTCCCCACTTTTTCTTCTAAGTGACTTAGTGTCTTTGGTTTTATGTCGAGGTCTTTAATCCACTTGGATTTGAGTTTTGTGCAAGGTGACAAATATGGGTCCAGTTGCATTTTTTTACACGTAGACATCCACTTGGACCAGAACCATTTGTTGAAGATGCTATCCCTTTTCCAGTGAATGGATTTGGCTTCTTTGTCGAAAATCAAGTGACCATATGTGTGTGGATTCATATCTGGGTCTTCGATTTGATTCCATTGATCAACCAGCCTGTTGCTGGGCCAGTACCATGCTGTTTTAATTACTATTGCTTTATAGTACAGTTTGAGGTCAGGTATGGAGACTCCTCCAGAGCTCCTTTTATTGCCCAAGATTGTTTTAGCTATTCTGGGTTTTTTGTTTTTCCATATGAAGTTCAGAATTGAACTTTCAATGTCTTTAAAAAATTGTGTAGGTATTTTGATAGGGATTGCATTGAATCTGTAGATTGCTTTTGGTAGGATGGCCATTTTTACTATGTTAATTCTCCTGGTCCAAGATCATGGAAGATCATTCCATCTTCTCATGCCATCTTCAATCTCTTTCTTTAGAGTTTTGAAATTTTTTTCAAACAAGTCCGTCACTTGCTTAGTTAGAGTAACTCCTAAATATTTTATATTGCTTGTGGCTAATGTGAAGGGTGTGGCTTTTCTAATTTCTTCCTCTGCAAGCTTGTCCTTTGTGTATAGGAAGGCTACAGACCTTTTGGAGTTAATTTTGTATCCAGCCAGTTTGCTGAAGATGTTTATCAGCTGTAGGAGTTCTCTGGTGGAATTTTGAGGGTCACTTATGTAGACTATCATATCATCTGCAAATAGGGATAATTTGACTTCCTCCTTTCCCATATGGATACCCTTGATCTTCTTTTGTTGTCTTATTGCTCTGGCTAAAACTTCGAGTACTATATTGAAAAGATATGGAGAGAATGGGCAGCCTTGCCTTGTTCCTGATTTTAGAGGAATTTCCTTGAGTATCCCACCATTTACTTTGATTTTGGCTATTGGCTTGCTGTATACAGCTTTTATTATGTTGAGGAAAGTGCCTTATATCCCCGATCTCTCTAAAACTTTAAATATGAATGAGTGTTGGATTTTTTCAAATGCTTTCTCTGCTCTAAAGAGATGATCATGTGGTTTTCTATTTTCAGTTTGTTTATATGGTGGATTACATTGATGGATTTCCATATATTAAACCATCCCTGCATGCCTGGAATGAAGCTTACTTGGTCATAATGAGTGATCTCTTTGATGTGTTCTTGTATTCATTTTACAAGTATTTTATTTAGTATTTTTGCATCGATGTTCATAAGAGAAATTGGTCTGAAATTCTCTTTCTTTGTTGAGTCTTTGTGAGGTTTAGGTATCAATGAGACTATGGCCTCATAGAATGAATTTTGTAATGTTCCATCCCTTTCTATCTTTTGGAGTAGCTTGAAGAGTATCGGTATTAGCTTGCCATTGAAGGTCTGGTAGAATTCTGCATTGAAACCATCTGGCCCTGGGCTTTTTTTGGTTGGGAGACTATCAATGATTGTTTCTATTTCTGTAGGGGAAATGGGACTATTTAGCTTGTTTATCTGTTCCTCACTCAAGTTTGGCAAGTGAAATTAATCAAGAAAATCGTCCATTTCCCTTAGATTTTCACATTTTGTGGCATATATGCCTTCAAAGTAGGATCTTATGATTCTTTGTATTTCTTCAGTGTCTGTTGTTATGTCTCCCTTTTCATTTCTGATTTTGTTGATTTCAATACTGTCTCTCTGCCTTTTAGTTAGTTTGGCTAATGGTCTGTCTATCTTGTTGATTTTCTCAAAGAACCAGCTCTTGGTTTTGTTGATTCTTTGGACTGTTTTCTTAGTTTCTAATTTGTTAATTTCACCCCTGAGTTTGATTATTTACAGACATCTACTCCTTTTAGGTGTTTCTGCTTTTTTATTCTTCTAGGGCTTCCAGTTGTGTCATTAAGGTGCTTATGTGCAATGTTTCCAATTTCCTTTTAAAGGCACTTAGTGCTATGAATTTTCCTCTTAGCACTGCTTTCAATGTATCCCACAAATTTGGGTATGTTTTCCCTTCATTTTCATTGAATTTCAGAAACTCCTTGATTTCTTTCTTTATTTCTTCCCTGACCCAGGTGTCATTTAGCAGAGAGTTGTTTAGTTTCCACGTACGTATAGGCTTTTTGTTATTTCTGTTGTGGTTGAATTGCAACCTAAGGGCATGGTGATCTGATAGAATACAAGGTATTATTTCAATCCTCTTGTATCTGTTGAGGCTTGCGTTATGACCTATGATGTGATCAATTTTGGAGAAGGTTCCATGGGGTGCAGAGAAGAAGTTATATTCTTTCTTGTTTGGGTGAAAGGTTCTATAGATATCTGTTAGATCCATTTGACCCATGGCATTGGTTAATGATGTTATTTCTCGGCTTAATTTCTGTTTCAATGACTTGTCCTTCAGTGAGAGTGGGGTGTTGAAGTCTCCCACTATTATTGTGTGGGGATCGATGTGTGGTTTAAGCAGATCTTTTACAAATGTGGCTGCCCTTGTATTAGGAGTACAGATGTTCATAATTGTGATGTCAACTTGGTTGACTTTACCTTTGATGAGTATGAAATGTCCGTCCTTATCCCTTTTTACTAATCTTGGTTGAAAGTCTATTTTGTTTGATATTAAAATGGCTATGCCTGCTTGCTTCTTGTGACCATTTGCTTGGAATATTTTTTCCAACCTTTTATCCTGAGGTAATGCCTTTCGTTATGGGTGAGATGTGTTTCTTGAATGCAGAAGCATGTTGGATCCTGTTTATGCACCTATTCAGTTAGTCTGTGTCTTTTTATTGGAGAATTGAGGCAATTGATGTTGAGAGATATTAATGACCAGTGACTGTTAAGAGTCTTAATTTTCATGTTGGTTCCAGTCGAGCATTTGTGTTTTTGCCATGGTATAGTTATCTATTTCCTGAGTAGTTTTGTTTGTAGCTTGACCCTTTGCGATGGAGTTTTCCTTCTAGTACCCTCTGTAAATCTGGAGTCATGGATAGGTACTGTTTGAATTTGGTTTTGTCATGGAATATTTTGTTTTCTCCATCAATGGTTATTGATAGTTTTGCTGGGTAAAGTAGTCTGGCCTGGCATCTGTGGTCTCTTAGGGTTTGCAGGATCTCTGTCCAGGCCCTTCTGGCTTTGATGGTCTCTGCTGAGAAGTCGGGTGTAATTCTGATAGGTTTGCCATTAAATGTTATTTGGCCCTTTTCCCTTGCAGCTCTTAATATTTTTTCTTTGTTCTGTATGTTTTTCTTTTCTGGTCAATTCTATTTGGTGTTCTGTATGCCTCTTGTATATTTATAGGCATCTCTTTCTTTAGATTGGGGAAATTTTCTTCTATGATTTTGTTGAGAGTAGTTTCTGGGCCTTGGAGTCTGATATTTTCTCTTTCTTCAATGCCTATTATCCTCAGATTTCTTCTTTTCATGGTGTCCTTAATTTCTTGGATGTTTTGTGTCAGGAGTTTTCCAGATTTGGCATTTTCTTTAATGGTTGCTTCAAGATCTGAGATTGTATCTTCTAGACTTGAGATTTGTTCTTCCATCTCTTGGATTCTGTTAGAAAAGCTCAGCACTGTGTCATTCGCCTTCTTCTCTTAGGTCTCACATTCTCGTTTTTCCTCTGTCTGTCTGTTTATCATTGAATCCATTTTCATCTTCAGATCTTGAACAGATTTTTTTATTTCTTTCATCTGGTTGCTTGCATTTTCCTGAAAATTTTCTAGTTCCACTCTATGTGCTTCTTTTATGTCTCTCACCTGTTTGTCTGCGTCTTCCTGCATTTGATTACGAATTTTATTTGTTTCCTCCATTATCATCCTCATTACCAAGAATTTGAGTTCATTTTCTTGTGTTTCCATTGCATTTGGTTTCTCAGGGTTGTTTTCTTTGGGATAGCTGGAAACTGGAGACGCCATGTTGTTTTGGGTTTTTTGTGTATGCTTTTACGCTGTCCTTTAGACATCTTGCCGTCTCTGGTTTTGTTGGGCAGCTTCCAGAGTTGGATGGAGGGAGTCTGATGATAGATTCACTTGTTTTCTCACGATTTCCGTAGGCTGGAAGCTCTGATGCTTCACTGGTGTGGATGTCAGGAGGTTAGCCCTGTCGTTTTGGGCTCTCATAGCCAGTTATCCTCAGATCCCCTTTGCTGTGGGTCCTGCAATTGTTCTGGGTCTCTGAATGAGCGTTGGGTCAGGCCAAGGTATCCACAGCCTTCCGGGTCCCCTGCCAAGTCCATCCAGGGACACTGGACCTGAACCACGTGTTGAGCTCAGCTAGATTTTCAGGGCCTGAACCGTCTGCCACAGCTATTAAAAACAAGGAATTCCTGTAATTTATGAACAAATGGATTGAACTAGAAATGATCTTCATGAGTGAGTTAACCCAGAAGCAGAAAGAGTCAAGTGGTATATACTCACTTATAACTGGACACTAGCCCAAGGGGCACGTCCCATGAAAGTCTTCACTTACGAGCAAAGTGGGACATAGGAGAGGACATCCTATTAGGACTGTAGGTGAGGGAAGTATGGCAGAATGGGAAAATAGAAGGATCCAGAGGGTCCTACAAGAAGAACATTATGATTGGCAGATTTGGGCCCCAGGGTTCTGCTCAAACTGTGGCACCAGCCAAGGACAAAATGTGCAGTAAAGTTCAAACCCTTAAGTAGATATAGCCAATGGACAGGACAGTCTCCACAGTTGAGTGGATAGTGGGGACTGACTTTCATACAAACTCCGGTGCCCCATATTTGATTATATCCCCTTGATGGGGAGACCTGGTGGCACTCAGAGGAAGGATAGCAGGCTACCAAGAAAAGACTTGATACCCTATGAGCATATACTCATGGGGGAGGTCCCTCCTAGTCCCAGTCATAGGGGAGAGAAGTAGGGCGTAAGCTGGAGGAAGGGAGGAATGGGAGGATACTAGGGATGGGCTAACACTTGAGATGTAATGTGAATGAATTAATAATAAAAAAGGAAAAAAATCCTAGCACTCAGAAGGTAGAGGAAGGCTGACCTCTGTTGGTTTAAAGCCAGCCTGGTATACATACTGAGTTCTAGGGCAACCAGAACTACATAGAGAGAGACCTTGCCTCAAAAAAAATCTATCAGCAAATAAGTAGAAAACACAATCTTTTGATGCCATTTTAATTGTTGGAATTTCATTATTAAATGTATTACAGAATTGGTGAGCACACATACATAAGGCAAGGAATGCTTCTATTATCTTCATTTTGGCCAATCAGAGCCTCTGGGAGTTCATTTTAAAGTTTTAGTTAGATAGTGTGTTATAGGCTAATCACTAGTACTGCTAATGCAGTAATTCAAATTAATAAAATGAGAGAGTTATTGATAAGGATGAGTGGGTGTGAGAAGAGGCACTTACACTGGGGAAGGCACTAATGTGTAGTATACATATGTTAGAAGAGGCCCCTTTCACAAGAAAATATTACAGACTTAAAATTGTGTATATTTCCCTTTGCTTATTAACTGATTGACCAGTCTCCAAACAACAACAGTCTCAGGCTTCCTTCACTGTGGGAAACATTTGTAGGTTAAATAATTTTACTATGTGCAAAGAATGACAAAACTTCTGTATATTTTAGGTAATCAAGAAATTCACTATGTTACATATTTTAGTGCACAAAGTCAACTTTTATAATAACAATGATTATACATGAATTATAATACAGAATGCCATGTTGGATTATTTCAATATTTTTAAAGATATATTATTAATTTTTTATTATAGAGTATATAATAAAACAATTGACCTGTTAGTAAATATGACACAATTTTGCAGAATCATTTAATGGTCCAGTCATTGATACTCAGATATTAGCCAATAATATTTTCCCTATCCATCATCCTAGAGTGCCCCACAAAATGCCAAACAGGAATCTATGACTACATAATATTCCAGAAAACCATAATATCCATGCATTTCTGATTAAACAGGTAGGCCTACTAATGTTAGACAACCAAGGCTTAAAAAAAATTAAAATAAGGGAACAGAGGAAAGTAGAGTATAAGAAGTGAGCACTAGGATTTGGAATGAGAAGATGTCTCTTAGTGTCTCTGATGTCCCTTAGGAAGAAATGGTACCCAAAGAGCATTCACCATGAATACAACCTTCCATAATGGAAAAGAATATCCTTGAATTCATAGCTTATATTTTTACAGAAAGTAATAAACTTATGTAGGAAATTTTAAAAATATTTATTTGTTCTTTCTCTCTGTCTCTCTTTTCTGCCCTCCATCCCCACCTGTGTGTGTGTGTGTGTGTGTGTGTGTGTGTGTGTGTGTGTGTGTGTATGTGTCAAAGAGAGTGTGTATGTACCACAGTGATCATGTGTTGGTCAAAGGACAACTTTGTGGAGTCTGTTCTCTCCTTCCACATTTCTGTGGATGCCGGGAAGCCACAGAGATCTCCAGACTGGCACAGCAAGGGCCTTTACCTGCTGAATCACCTTGCCAGTTTCATGTTTTGTCTTTGTTATGGCTTAGTGAAAATTATTCTTCCTAATGTCAATTCAAGTTAACCTTTTCTTAGCTAATGAAAATTCATCTTTTACATTTTTATTTCTGAAATATAGTTAGTATTCAATGTCCTAAGATTGAATGAGTGTCTCATTGGTTCTTGGACAGAGGCAGGAAATGAATCTCCATTTTTTTAGCTGGCTGTAAATTGATCATCATAGAAGCCCCAAAGGTGATGGAGAGAAATGAATAGTTAGACCTTTTCCTAAGTGATAGGAACCATATGGTAATAAGAGATATTATATACTCAAAACCAAACTAACGAATGAATGAATGAAGCAGAAGATAAGAACTACTGCATCTGAAAGGAAGCCTGCTCTGTACTATGGCTTTATTGGCACTGAGATAGTGGATGCCTGATAGAGATCATAGTATCTTTATACTAAGGATGATTTACATGGACCTATTAGTCTATATGGATATGGAAACAATTTGCACAGCAAATCTGAATGCTCCTCAAACAGCATATGTCACGTTGATTGCCATTGGTACATTAAGAGCCTCTGAGAGTTCACATCAGTCATTTCTAAAATGTTGCTCTGATAAGGAGTCCTGAGCTGATGTCTCCAGAGGTAGGGTGTGTTTTCCTCTATCTTGGGCTCAGGTGCTTGTTCAGAGGGTAAGATGTTGCCTGCCTATTATGCTTGGGTGATGAAAAGAAAACATCTCTGTGTCTGTATGTCTGGCTCTTTGTTGTATGTATGTATATGTGTTTTATTATGTACATGTGTGCTGTATGCATGTATATATGTGTGTATGTGTATATGTGCTGTATACATGTATTTGTGCTTATGCATGTATGTTGTATGCATGCCTATGCATGTGGCATATGTGCATACATGCTGCATGCATGTATATATGTGATGTATACATGCATGCATGTGTTATATACCTGTATATATGTGTGCTATGTGAGTGTATATGTGTTTTGTACACATGAACATGTGTGTTGTATACATATATGTATTTGTGTGTTGTGTGAATGTATATGTGTGTTGTATACATGTACATTTGTGCTGGTGCTGGTTGAGCAGGTGCATGCATGTGGAGACCTAAAGTCCATACAAAGTGTACTCCTTTCTCTGTCTCTAATTTTTTGAAACAGAGCATCTCAATGAGCATGGAGATGTGTGACTGACTAGACCAAATGACCAGTGCCTTCCAGTGACTCTCCTGATTCTGCCTCCCCAGCACTGAGGTAACTAAGGCAGTAGTACGCCTGGACTTTTACATGGCTTCAGACAATTTGGACTCAGGCCTCCTGTTTGGCGACAACCACTTCACTGACTAAGCTATATCTCCCTGGCTCCCAGTTCTATATATTTTTTATGTCTTTCCTTTTCAAATAAAGTGTACTTGTTGGGGGTGCGATATTGTCAAACGTTGTTTCTCTTCTTTGAAAGGCATGAGGCCAGAGCCCCTGGGTGCCATTGAATACTGAAGGATGAAACATTCTGTCTATTTCCAGAAAGTCTCTTTAGGATGCCATGGCTTCTGATTTTCTGCCTATGGGAGATCACTGAGGGTGGAGGTGTGAGGTCTGGCTTCCATGCAGACCTCTTGTGTGAATGTGAGTGTGAGTGATGGTGTCACAACTCTCCAGAAACTGTCTGTGCAGATGCTGTGTCTGTCTTCACTGCACCAGTAATTAAGGGTTCTCTGTCACCAGGCTTTCTATTTCAGGAAGGCTTATCAGTTTTGTCTAGTTTAACTTTTTTTTTGATAAAATATGATACTGCTGTTTATAATTGACCTAAATCCAGAGTGGCCAATGGGATGCAAAGCTTTGGATGTGTGCCTTTCTGACCAAGGCTTTCTGAGTAATCCTTCAAGGTAGATACTCACATGATCAATATTTTAAAAGTACAACTCAAATATTTTAAGCTATACAAAATTATTGGCTTTGTATTTAAAAATCTCTTCTTTGAATGCATGCTGCTCATGTCTCATCTACTCTCAAGTATGGTTCATAAGTTCACAAAACTGCTGACCCCTTGCATCACAACAACATGTGATGTCTCTATGGCAACAGGTGTAAGAGAATGGATGCTGCTGGCTCGGTTCATGTATAATTCTAGAGATGCTAGCCCCATTAAAGTTTTTATATTCCTCACATAGCATTTTTAGTAAGTATGTTAACTCCTTCAGTGAGTAAAGGAACTTAAAATGTGAAAAGTCTTTATAAACCAAAGTGTGGGAATTATGAGGTGCTGACACTTCTCAGGAGTGTGAAACTGTCCTTTCCTTTTGTGTGCATGCCTTGCTTTGATTATTCATGCTTAGATCTATAATGAAGCCATTCTTAGTAAACTCCAAATGTGCCTCACAAAACAAAATACAACAACAAATGATAGTATGTATCATAGGTGCTTATTGACAAGTGCTTTGATGTTCTCAATTACTGAGTTATGTCTTCTTCCTTTTTTTTGTCTTCCTTTTGAAACCTAATAAACACTCATGTATTTTATGTAATTATTTTTATTATATTTGTGTTTGTCTAGTTGTGTGTCTGAGGAAAATTTTGAGGTATCAGTTCTCTTCTTTCACTATGTAAGTTCTGGGGATTAAACATAGGTCATGCGGCTGGCTGCTGAGCTCTGAACAGCCCTTATGCCATTACTTTTAAAGTTGTTAAATGCTGACTCAAGTTGCCTTGTCACTGGAATGGCATGCCATAGACACATGGAGGAAATGATTTTCTCAATTTATAATACCATCGAGCTAAAATCTTTGGAGTAATGGCACCATTAACAAAAGATTTTGAATGTTTAAGAATTCAGATTGAAAACTGAATAAAGTTCATAAACACATGAGTTTTGTATGTAGTTTAGTGGCAGAGGACCTGCTTAACACGGAGAAATCCCCTCTTGGTTTGATCTCCATCACCACTGAAACAAACTAGAATGCAAAGGAAATAATCACTTACACATTGGCATCATAGGAATAATAAACAAACTATGTGGCCCATGTGGAACAGCTCTAAGTTAAGTGCTTGCATATATGTGAAATACTGTAAAATAAAACAATACAAATCACTGTGCTTTGTGATATTTTAACAGGCTGAAAACCTGGAAAAAAAGTTAATCTCAAAACCAGGAAAGCTGTCTATCTGAAATGCCATTAATAAGTCATACAACATTTTCCCTTCTCAGTGGTTAGTTCTGTCTATTGACAAAGGCCCTTTGTTGGAAACAAATTTCTAAATGTAAGTTTTGGGTACATATCACTTGATTAGTCATTTACTAAGATCTGATCTCACACTTTGCCAGAATAATAGAACATCTACTTGTAATAGGCACATGGCTTACTGAGACAGGTGGAGTCAGCAGCTCTTCCTTATAGCTGCCTTATGTAATATAAACAAAAGTATAATATATAAACTTAGTGGATAGATAATTTTTAAATGGATGATTATTATTATCTATCACAGACAAAGGATAGTTCACAATAATAACTGCCAACCAACTAAAATTGGTGAAAGGCTTGCACAGTCATTTCTCAAGGAAAACATATACATGGGCAATAAACCTGGGAAAACATATTTAATATTATTCGCCTTTAGGGAAGGACAAGTTAGGACCACAAGGAGATAACGCTTTACCATAGGACAGATAACATTAACATCAGTGAAGACATTGAAGGCTTCACATGTACATCACGGGAACATAAAGTGATAAAACTGCACAATATGTTTGGTGGGTCCTTAATGAATGAAAAAGAAAACTTCAATATGATCTACTAATTTCATTTCCAGAAGTTTATGCAGAAGAATAGATTTAAGCCCAGTACACAAGTTTCACACTGTGTGGACACAATGCTGGTATCCTGTCCTATGGGGGTCTTGAAAGTCCCTTCAGATAATTTGAAAAAGCAGTGATGTCTGTAAGCCCATGTTGGGGCTCAGAAGTCACATCTGTATGCCCATATTGGGGCTCTTTTATTTTGGTGTTAGTTCTAAATGTATTTTGGTGCTAAGATGGTCTCTAAGAACATTGAGGCAAAGTCCAGCTCAAGCCTGTGAGTCCACGCAGAGAAGTTTTAAGGAATGATCTTGGGAAGATCTGGCACTAATGCCTCTATGTGTCACCTTTTCCCCTCTGTATTGTTACAAGGTTGAGGGGTGGAGAGCAGGGAAAATGCATTAAAAATGCAGACTTACAAACAAACAAAGAACCACAAGAAAGAACTTTAAACAGGCATTTGTATATCTGTGTTATGAGGGACATCGTTAAAATAACTAAAAGATAGCAACAACCCAGGTGCCTACCTGCTGATAAATGAAAGAAAAAAGTAGAATATGCATAAAACAGAATATTATTAATTCTCTTTTTTTGCAGTCTGAAACCAATTATTTATTATTTTCATTAAATTGTTTCAATACAATTTCAAACAAATGCCAACTGGAAGACAATGCCCAAAAACTCTGAAGAAGCAAACTCCAGGCAGGAAGGAACACCAAAGTGATCACCTTCCATTCTAACACCAGTACTTCTGCCCATAATGGTGCCAGCTGGCCAGCCATATCCAGATTACCAAGTATTTACCACATCATCAGTGTTCAGAATGCTCCTTTGCACAGTTTCAGTTGCTAGGGTCAAAGCACTAACTGACACCCTTTCCTCCAAAATTTTAGAAATTCTATCCTTTCAGACATCGATGCCTGTAGTTTTTTCTCTTTGGGCATGCTGGTTTCTTCTGTTACCATAGATATGGGATTCAGGCCACTATTTTCAGCTAGGGTAGATGGAATGACTTCCACAGCATCCGCGAAAACATGAACACAGTAGAGTTCCATAGTGCTCAGTGTTTGAGAGTTCTCAGCCAGTCTCAGCGCCAACTCTATTTCAGGAGCATCACCTCCTACAATAAGAGCTCCTTTCTTCACTATGCAGCGGATAACACAGAGAGCATCATAAATGGAACACTGAGCTTCTTTAACTACCACCAGTTCATTAGAACCACGGGCAACAATTGTGAAGTTTTTACCTGGGCTTGTACAAGTTGTAATCTTGAATAGTTGTCTGGAACCATTTAAACTGAATTCCTTGGCTAACCCAGCAGAACCCAGCATGCCAGGAGGGAACCGGTCAATATGAGCAACTAGTTTGGTTCCAATTGTCTTAGAGATGAACTCCATGTCTTCTCTTTCAGTATCCTTATCCACCATGATCTTCATCTTATTCAGAAAATGTAGACAGAATCACTAATTGCATCTCTGAGGATTGACTTCTGCATGGGAAGGTCATTACATCCTGTCTTCCTAATCTGCTTCACCAGATTTAAAATATAGGCTTTCTCTTCTCAAAGTCCTCAGTCCACCTGTGCATAGTCAGATACTATCCATTATCTGTTGAATGAGCAGATCAGCAAAACTGAATAAGCCCAATCTTAGCCTTTTCAAACATTGTTATGCCAGAATTTCCCACTTTCTGGGGTAAGAGCAAGAAGTTCCATCAGCTCACAGTCATCTGTTGTCCCACTAAGCTTCTTAAACTATTTTAATGTCTATACGTTCTACACTGGTAGCTGTGGCTGGGTCAATCACTTTCGCCACTGCAACGACACTCTTTGGAGAGACAACCTTTGAACTCAATGAAGTGGTTGTGCTATTTAACAGTTTCTCTGCTCCTCAGTTGCACTGGTTGAGACTCGTCATTAAGGATTTCAAGACCCTTTTCCAAAGCTTTTTGGAATGGCTTAGAGATGATGTTCAGAAGCTTAATACCGGAGTCTGAAAGAGAGCCAGCATGGGACATCCCTTTTGGGCTAGTGTCCTATTATAAGTGTATACTCATACTTATAATAGGACACTAGTCCAAAAGGCACATCCCACAAAAGTCTTTACTTACCAGGAGATTGGGATAGATGTGTGGACTTCCTATTGGGACTCTAGGTGAGAGAAGTATGGGAGAATGGGGAAATAGAAGGATCCAGAGGGTCCTAGACAACTACAAGAAGACTACCATGATCGGTGGATTTGGACCCAGGGGGGTCTACATAAACTACTGTACCAACCAAGAACATTACATGCAGTAAACATTGAACCCCTACTCAGATCTAGCCAATAGACAGGACATTCTCCACAGTTGTGTGGAGAGAGGGGACTGACTCTGACATGAACTCTGGTGCCCCATATCTGACCACTTCCCCTTGGTGGGGAGGCCTAGTGGCACTCAGAGAAAGGATAAGCAGGCTATGAGGATGAAACTTGATAGGCTGTGACCATATAATGCGGGAGGAGGTCCCCTTCTGAAACAGATCTGGGCCGGCTTGTCACAGTCCTGGTAGGCACCTTTCCTACAGCCACAGGGGCTACATTATCTGGTGTTGGCGAGTTCTGCGAGGTTTGGGAAGACTAATGGACATGGCTTCCATCCTGTTGCGGAGTGAAGGTCTCTGGCCGCCTCATCGACAGACCTTCCAGAAAGCAATGCCGGCAGAGAAAGCAGAAGCCGAAGAGCTGTTATTAATTCTTAAAGAAGAAAATTCTGACATGCAGAAGAAAAATATGTAATTTGGATGGACTTTGAAGACATTATCCTAAGTGAAATAAAGCAACAACCAAAGTAATGATTTTGTTTTGATTTACCTATGGAAAGGGTCCAGAAAGTCAAATCCAGGCTGGTTGATGGACGAGCAGATCAGGGTGTGCTTGCTGCCAAGGCTGACCATTTGAATTCAGGTCTCAGATCCAACATGGTAGAAGGCAAAAACTGACACCCACAAGTTGTCCACTGAATCTACACATGAGCTATGCTGTGTATGTGTGTTCTTTCTCATGTGCGCACATGCATACAATTAATGTTAGAATAGTGAAATCAAAAGGGATAGAGTAGAATAAAGGTCATAGGGGCTCATAGAGAGAGGGAGGGAGGGAGGGAGGGAGGGAGGGAGGGAGAGAGGAAGGGATAAGATTGTCCTAGAGGAATTTTATATTTCCAATTCATTTTTCCTTTGAGAATCTTATATTTGTAAGGTTTACATTTGAAATGTCTTCACATTTGTCAAGGCTGTTATCCATGACTGCAGACCGAGTGCTCTTAGCCCATTGAATGTTAAACATCAAAGACAGACCTGTTCCTTCTCCCTGGCACATACCACCACGTTTCCCCTATAATTGCAGTCATCCCTCACAGCCATAGCTTCAGGTGTTCCCCGCTACCTCTGTGCTCTTCCGAGATTGCGTTCATGTGCTTGCCTGTGAGGGTGTGGCCTGTAGCCGCATGGCTGTGTTTTGTTAGCTGCCTGGAGAAATGAAAGGAATCCTTTACTGAGCAGCTACCCCAGAGAAGGTTTTCTGCCAAGGCTTGGGACTCTGGTCTAATATGCTTCCTGTTAGTGCAAAAACCCTGAAGCTGTACAGGGGACCTCATTTCACTGCACTGCCGGTGACGTGGTTCTCAAAGGCCTGTGTGTTGGTGCTGAGGATGTGAAAATGAGTATGGTGCATCTCCTTCTGCCAGAGGATTTACATATTAAACGGTAGGGCAGATAAGTTTCTTGTTTCTTTTTCCAAATGCATGCAATGGAGTTCAGCGATAGAAAAGAATATTCTCTACCGTCTGGAAGCACCTGTGATCCCATGTGTTCCTGTACGGAGATGGAAGGCAGGGGAAGGGGCATGCAGCTAGCCTGGCTAACACTGCTGCAAGCAACCAAAGGACTCTGGGCCTCCAAATGAGCATTATGCCAATCATGTGCTGGCATTTACACATATAAACATGTACAAACACATATGTACATCATATATAAATACATATATACATACATATACATCATATATAAGCATACATATATGGTTAAAAAGGTAAAGCGGGTTTTTAAAAAAAGGGAAATTGCCCAAGGTCAGACTTGATCAGAGCTAAGTAGTGGAATGAAATGTGGGGAGCTGGTTGTGACCACTTTGAGTGATTTTGTGACAGTCAGTGAAGCACGTGCATTACAAGGGACATTATGGATACAATACTGAGATGGTGGTCTCATCCTGACGCTAAGGATCTGAGCTCCCAGGATGAAAGCCTATCTTTGAAGCTCTGCAGAAATGAATGGGAAAGTCGGCAGCAATGTTGAAAGGATATTAGAGGGAAATGTGGGAGCCACAAAAGGAAACAACAACAACAACAATCAGAAGTTTTAGAAAGAGGAAAATGCAAATGAGAAATTGGAATAAGAACTTGTAAAAGCAAGACGTGGTGTGCAGTCTGGTGTCATGAAGAGATCACAGGAAGGCGAATAGAGGAGATCATTAGTCTTACCCTTGTGTAGGGCACAAGGTGCTGTAGTCCTGAAAGTCAACATGGAGTATCAGCCCAGGATCCTGGCTGCCAGTGAAAGAGAAGCCAGAGAAGTGCTGCTAAAGGAAGCCCCTTTCTGCTTGACGATGTGAGCTACAGAGTGCATGTATGCCGAGGAGACCCCCAGTAGAATGGAAGAGATCAAAGGTACACACACTGTGGAGAGGAGAGAGAGGATGGAACCGGGCTTCAGAGGAAATGTGTCCACATTGCTCTTCACGCCAGCAATGGGCTGAGGGAGGGGCCATTAGCAGTCATGGAACCTCTTCAAAATGGCACATTGTGTAAAGATGGTGGCTCAGGTGATGAATTTACTCTTTAGTCATAATAGCAAATAAAACAATTGCTCCAGAGTGGCACTGAAGTAGAGCCAAATATTCGTCCTTTAAACAAAACGAATCTCTTTAGAAGGCTCTGGTCTTGCCAAGATCAGTTAACTAACACACTGAGAACAGTTCGGCTCCCTCACTTCACTGGTCACCCAAAATGAGCCACAGCTTCGTCTGCAGTTCCTAAATCACACTGAGGATTGAGACATCACCCCAGCTTTTATTAAGTCTACAGACTCTTAGGTCCTTTGCTCCTATCAAGAGTCTATAATTTATTCCTGAACAAAAGCCATGCAAATTCTAATGGCCATAAATAATTCTCCTCTTCTTATTTAAAATAAAATCTTTAACAGCGTTGCCAGCTAGCTATCACCAGTGCACAATGCTTAGCCAAGGGCTGACTAAATCTGGATAAATATTGAATAGCCCTAGATGGACACACTTTCTTTTCAGTTGTGGCTGTGCCATACTTCTCCAGCATGGCTTAAAACCCAGGTGAGATGGTTGATGGATGCTATAGAACCCTAGCATCTGGGAGACGGTATAGTCAAAAGCTCAAGGTCATCTCTCCTTACACAGTGAGGTTAAGGCCAGCCTGGTCTACAGGAGACCTTGTAGCAAAACAACAGAGGTTTTTGAATATTGATGTGAATCAATGTGTGTAGATTTTGGCTAACTTCTCTCTGTGGAGTGTTTCCTGCTAGCCTGATGATCCCATTTGGAGGGGGCATATTTAACATCTGCTTGTGTCCCAAGACAACTCCGTATCCTCAGAACACTTGGGTGACCAGTTTCTGACTTTATTTTCAGAGGATAGCTGTCTCTGTCTGTCTACCCTCCTCCCCTATTTTTGTGCATTCATCACATCAACGTGGGATGCACAGTATTATTTTAAAAATCTCCACTCACTAGTAACCTGCCTGAAATGAGGAACTGCATTAGAGAGTGTAGAATCCAGGCATGATGTGAACCTCCAACAAAAAACCTATCACATTCCCGTGCTCCCAGCCCTCTGACGAGGCTGGTGGATGCTGCCCAGTCCTCCTGCTTGGCAAAGACTGATAATAGCTCAGCTAATGCGTATTCCATTTGTGAGGCAGTCATTTGCTAAGTAGCCCAATGGATCAGGGATGGGAACAACCAAATGGGAAGGATCTGTAGGGAAAATCGCATGTGTTATAAATGGAAATGTCTTTCCAGAGAAAAATAAATGCCATTACCCCTTAAACCAATGATTCCCATTTGCAAGTGATGTTTATCAAAGAATCAGGTGTGCATAAGACATCGGGCAGTGAACCTGGATGAGTTCTTAAGAAATTTACACTCTTACGGCAAATATTACGCGCTACAGTGTTAACAGATAACAATACTGCCATGCATAAGATTGAGCACACTTGTACTAACCTAAACGAAAAAGGGATGAGGTGCGACACTTTCAGCCAGCCAGTCCCTGCTGCCAGAGTGGTACAGTGTGTTCTGTATGAGAACGCATTCCATAATAACATCAGCAACAACTGCATTCCAGCAAAGCTCAAGATGGAGGTCCTAGCGCATTATTTACGTGCATGTATGGTTTTCAATGCCAGGGACTGAGCCCAGGACACTGTGATTGCCAGATGAACTCTACCATGCATCCATACCCCAGATCCTATTATCTTTTAATATAGTAAAAAAAGGATGAACATGCCTATAAAATTTCAGCATTCATAGGATATATGAGGCAATATAAAATAACCTTTCTGTGTATTAGCGGAGCCAGAAGATAAAGATATCAATAGCCATTGCTCATTGTGCTCAATAAACTAAGGTGTTTTAGAAAATTACGGCTTAGACACTGTTCCCTGTCAAAGATCACGTTTCGAAAATCTTCAGTTAGTTAAAAGATGTATAACATATGTTATGTATCATGCATACATATATTTACATGTCACCATACATTTTTATATCATATACACACACATTTTAAAACCACGTTGCATGAACATATTCTGGTGAGATAAATGAATGAGGTGAGATAGCCTTCATGTCAGGTTGGGTACCAATGACAGACTGAGGAATGGTTTCCTCGGAGTCCATCCTGGTGAGTTAATGAGCTCATTTGCCTTACAGATGTGGTTGAGGGGTTACATACAATATCATGTGAACCCAAAGGCAGCTGCATCCCTCAGGGTGATGTAACCCACTGGGGGGTATGACTTCTGATAGCTGAGAACATGGAGCCTACCTGCCTTAATTAACCTACTCTTTGTGTACCTCCCAAGACCACAAGACCATAAATAGATGGGGCAGAATTACATACAGCTTCCTGGGAGGCATAAGAAAGAGTGACCCAATAACTCTCCCAGGCCCACCCCTTATAAAGGAGGGACTTCAGGCCCCATCTTGAATAGCCATAGCTGTATCTGGTCAAAATTATTGTGGCTGTTGTGCTCAGAGAACAGTGTTCTACAACAATCTGCTCATTAAGTGTTAGTTATATAGAAAAACCGCCATTAGAGGTGACTGGCTACAGGTGACCTGGCCTTTGAACTATTAACATGGAAATCTTAATTTGATTGATTATTTATAAACAACGTCAGTGATAAAAACCCCAAACAACATGGCTTACAAATATCAGTCTTGGCAGTTTTGTGAAATGTAGCATTTTCAGCTTTTTATTTGGCTTTTCAAAAAAGAATAATAAAATTAGAAAAAAAATTCTTAATGGTTGTCAAGCCTAACTTGACAGAATTACCAGAACTTTAAAAAAGGTGAATTCCTGAGTTGTAGACACATAAATTCAGAAGTGCTGTGGCTCCCACTTAAGCTACAAGCTAAGTAAAAAGCACAAGAAATCAAAATACCAGCTTTCTGCCACACTATCTCCCTGCCTTCTGATTCTGTCAACTTGGCTTTCACTACATGTCTCCTCAACAGGCTACTGTTGAGGCAGAGCTGGGTAGGTGAGTGAAAATTTCAGGTCCAGGAAGGATTTTTGATAAGTCATGTCACAAAGAACAGAGAACCCAGCAGAAAGCAGTAGGCCGCCATCTTGTAGTGTATATACTTGCCCAGCAGGAGCGCCATCTCTCCATCTGCTGTCAGCATTCTGAGTTGTCTCCTCTGACTTCGTCCTGGAAATGCATTATGAAAACCTTAGGTGCCAATATAGCAGGCACGTGGATGGCTTCATCTCGAGCCAAGTACATTCGATCTTGGTTTCAAATAACATTCAAATTAAGTTATCATTCATCTACAAACACTCCACCTCGGCAATATACACAGCTTTAAAGTGGGTTGTGTTGTGTTGTGTTCCTAAAGTTGTACAACTATCATGACAGTCTATTTCTCCTGCATTTCAGTCATGTAGTAAGTCTGTGCCCACCAACTGTCAAAGCCTAGGCCATGCTTCCTCCTCTCCTGACCAAAGTAGTGTGTGCTTTGTGTACGGTCTTTCTATTGCTTCCTTCACACAGTCATATTTACATAGCTTGCTCACACTGTAGCATATATTCACACTCTATCCTTTCTCTTAAAAATGATACATCCTGAAAAGAAAGTCTTAAAATTACCGGTTGATTTTAAGCAAGGGTCAATCCATGCTAGTAATTTCTGTAGATACTCTAGTGTCTGGTAGTAAATACAGTGGTTCTCCACCTTCCTACCTGCCACCCTTTAATACGGTTCCTTATGTTGTGGTGACCCCCGAACCATAAACTTATTTTCATTGTTGCTTCATAACTGTAATTTTGCTACTATTATGAATCCTGTGTAAATATTTTCAGAGACAGAGGTTTGCCCAATGGGTCATGACTCACAGGTTGAGAGCTGCTCCTAGTACATGTCATTTTCAACACCCTACTACAAGGGCAGCCCCAATTTCATACATGACATTTTAAAGCAAACAGATTTAAGCCGTTTGGTAAAAAGGGATTGGATTATAAAAAGAAGAGAAAATCTCTTCTCCCCACATCCAATTTTCTCCTTGCTCTGGGCTTGGTCTATTTTATTGAACTCTTTACATTGACTGTTGGCAAGCTCATCAGTTCTTTGTAACCAACATTCGTGGCAGAGTCCAAAACAATGTTGAACTCAAATGTAAAACTTGGTAGTGTCATGACATGTAACTAATGTAAGGTGGCCATCTAAGCCTATAATAGTACACTTAGTGGTTGGTCTGGCAGAGAGAGAGAGAGAGAGAGAGAGAGAGAGAGAGAGAGAGAGAGAGAGAGAGAGAGAGAGAAAAGAGTTCCATATCAGTTTAAATTCATATTAAATACAACTTAAGCAATTACTGTGCCTTAGACTTTAGAGAAGTAAGAAGAGAAACTTGGGTAGCAAAAATAAGAATAAAAGACACACACTTAAATCAAATCAAATCAAATTATTGTGTATGTTCCTGATGCATGGCGTGTGTATGTGGGGGTATCATGTGTGTTGGTGCCCACGTGAAGGTCAGAGGATCACTTTATGGAGATGACTTTCTCCTTGCCTCCTTTCATGGGTTATGGGAATTGAACTCCAGGCCTACACTATTAGGGGACAAGTACATGTGCCTTTACATGAAAAGCCACTGTGCTAGCTTAGAAATCCAAATCTTTAGATTGTTATAGACAATAGAGATGAGTTCTTTGAATGAATTCAGAGAAAGAATGTAAAATTGTGCTATTCTCTTTGACTACCCAATGTGATCAGCTGAAACACATTTCCTAACCTAAAAAGGTATTAGAAGCAACATAATATTTAGCACTCGCGGGTAAGTGAAAGAGGATTTATTTCTTAAGAAGTGATGCTTTTCCTATGACAGGAAATAACAACAGATTACTGCTACTACCATTGGTCTGGCATAATTTAACTAATCAGTTTCTGGGAAAAAATATTCCTGGCTTGCATTTTCTAAGGACTTCTGAAGAGAGACTTGTTTATTATAGTGATTATGCTATCGGCATAAATTTAAAGAAAACTCTAGGGCCAATTTTATGGAAATGGGCTTTCAGCAGTTTCGGACCCAATGATTTAATTTTCCCCTTCAAAGGGGAGATCTACAGAACCAGGGGCTGAAAATCCATTTTCACACCCATCAAAATTCATGTTGAGTAGTGAGTACTGGTAGAGTGTGCAGTGAGGAGCAAACAGTCAGACAGCACATAGGCAGAAATAGCCCAGGAGGATGCAAATGCTTGCATTAATCACCGAGTAGGACAATCTGTGACCTTTGTCTAATAAGGACCAGGGTATCAAAAGTGAACATTAAGTTTCATGGCAGCCCTATTTGCTGGGTATCTGTGCCGTTCATCAGGGCTGCGCTGCACATGTCCGGAGACTTCACAGAGAGGAAGGAGTCTGACAAGCACAGAAAGCTTGTTCGCTCCCCAATTTTGGCAACCTTAGGGCCATTAAGATGCCGTTGCTCTTTTCATTTGAAAGCAGAGCAGCTGTTGAGCAAGCAAGGTTAACAAACCTTGGAAAAACATTAAAGTTAATTTGTTTTTAGGGCTTTCCTAAGCCCAGAAGTTGGAAGATTATTTCATATGGGCCCATTAGTCTTTCAATACTCAAATCTGCAGAGCTACATAGAAGGTTTACTTGCTGGGTTTTTAGTAGATATTATCAAGGGTGGGCATCTGTTTAACTGGCATTTGGAATCACTCAGGGTGGCTGGTTGCTTGGCAGTCCTTGGGCTAATGACCCTTATAGATACTTGAGAGTCCTGAGATCCCTGTTCACTTCCTGACATTTAAGAAGGCTTTGCCTTAACTAGTAAACAGGGTCCATCCACACAGAATCAAAACAACTACACCAAGAGAGGCGAAAATTATTGAAGGTTATTTGTGTGAACATAAACTCTTTAGTTAAAAATCATAAATTCAATGAGCCAAGTTTTAGCAAACAGGTTAGCTGTGCAATGGGGATGGGACTTGAATCCACTTGTTAGTGACTAAAAAGCCTTGTGATGTTCTTTGAATTGTAACTTAATCCATCATTTCCTGAGTATGAAGTTAAAAGTAAAAATTGAAGGTTAAATAGAAGATCACAAGACTGAATCTAATAGGGTTCTAAAGTCGCACGCTTAAGTTGTCCTTATGTAACTAATGATATAGAGGGGTTCATAGGTGGACCACGTGGGGAGTCTGTGCAGTTTAAAGAAATGCTGGAAATCTTACAGACAGAGAAGACACAGGACTTTGAAGATGTAAAGGACTCAGCTGGATGCAGAGGCTCATGTCCATAATCTCAGCATTTGGGATGGAGAGGCTGGAGAATTATCACAAGATCAAGGCTATCCTATTAACACAGTGAGCTCCAGGCCACCTTGAGCTACAAACTGAGATTCTGTTTATATATGTGTGTGTGTGTGTATGTGTGTGTGTGTGTGTGTGTGTGTGTGTGTGTGTGCATGTGTATTCAGTAATATATGAATATATGTGTGTCATATAGATGAAACAATATATATGTTCCATACATATGTGTATGATATATATGCAATATATAATACATATGTATATGTCTGATAAATAAATATTTATGTGATATTTATATATCAGAGACAGCAAAAATGTTAAAAAGTAAAAAGAAATTTAAGGCATTCATTGACATTTTGGGCATTGCAGCAGATAGGTGACAAGGACTTGCGTGATGCACTCAAAGTTTACCTGTTTTATTCTGTTGTGAATTCCAGTCTAAGGCTCTTGGTGTGAATCACTGAATTCTGTGAGCATTTGGGAAGTCAGTCTACAGCATGGCACTGGTGTCCTGAATGGCACTCCAGAGCTCAGTGTCTCTAGCATTCAAGGGAACTCTAAACTCCAGTGTCTTGGGTGTCTGAAAAGTCATTCCAAAAGTTACTTTTATAAAATTTTGTTTGTTTCTCTTAGTTTCTTTCTTAACCCGACTATCACACAAATAACTGAGACTCATTTTATATTTGTTTATAAAGCTTTACAATACAATCTTGAGCAGTTCAAGTCTGCTCTCAACTCTCTGTGATTTTTTGACTCCATGTTTGGCAAAATCCTCACTACTCTTTTTAGATCTTTTATGCTCCAGCTACATCTTCTTCATTGCCCCTGCTCCTCTGTCTGTGGATGAATCCCCCAAGGAATCCCTTACTTCTTCTTCTAACCCATGGCTGGCAGGAAGTACAGCCCTATTCTCTCCCCTGCTCAGCAATTGTCTGTAAGCTGCTTTATTGGCATATCAGGGGGCAATTGGGAAGCGTTGCTTATACAACATTTAGGCAGGAGATTATCAGAACAAGGCTCCAAACAGACATAGGCAGTACAGAAATCAGCATTTGAATTACACAATAACCTTATGCCAATAGGTGACTGATGAGCCTGATCCAGGGTAGTGTTGATGAAGAAGAACATTTAGTTTAGTTCAGAAATGTCTAGAATCTAGGTCAAGGTCTGAAAAAGCTGATATTTGGGGCAGGTTGCTGACGAAGATCTCTGTTGAGAGGTCTCTAGTAGATGTAAACATATTTTATTTTGATCCCAAGTATGGAATGTGAAACAGATTTGTGTAAGGCTGTGCATTGTTTTTCTGCTGAGAACAGACTTGTGAGAGAACAGGTAATGTTTTTCTACTAGAAGAGAAACTGCTTCTTATGTGGACATGGTCTTTTCCAACTAGTAAACATCCTGGTACAGACTCTTCGCTGTCCATCACTCCACTTGGAGACACTCCTAGAGAGAACCACTCCAGAAAATGTTTCAAGGTTCTGGGTTCCAGCATCTGCGGTTGCAGTCCCCTTCACTGAATTGCTGTTTTGTTGTTTAACAGGTCTGTTGGAATCATGCCAACTATGCCCATGGAATCACTTCAAGGAACTGAGTCTAAAAAGTTCTGCTTCTCCTGTTTTCAATAACTTCTTTTCTCTGCTATCTAGGGTAGGTGGGTTGGAAGGGAAGTAAACGCATTAAAGAACCCCAAATAAAGTAGGTGTGAAAAAGTTTAAACCTTACAGAGGCCTATGCCAGAACTCATGAGCATGAAGGAAACTGGGAATATCTTGAAATTATCATCAGCATAACATGGCTGCTTAAAGCCAGTTTTCCTCTCTACCCTCCAGGTTTCAAAAAGCGTTAGACATTTGTTTTTTAAATCTGGAAGAGTGATGATTTCTAGACCGTAGGATTTCCACTATATTCCTCAGCTCTGACGTGTATTAGCATCATAGGAACAAAGCAAAATGTCTGCCACATCCTAAATTTTCAGAGAGAAGGGATAGTGTGAACAAACAACTTCAGGATTTTTTTTTCAGGGTATTTGAGCAAACTCCAACATCACAAAGGAATCAGAACTGAGTGCTCAGTTCAGAGTCATGAGGGATATTTCAGCAGCAGGCTTTGAGATAGTTCACTTTCACATATTAGAGGGGATGACAAGTGTATTTCGTATTTATTTTGATATTTGTACTTATTCCCAAAGAGTTCAAAGAAGGAGTATTTCTGTTCATTTGTTTTAATTAAAGTGAGAAAGTCATTTTGTTTTCGTGGGACTCCTAACAGTGGGAACAACTTTTTCTCTGCTCTTGAGACTCTTTTCCTCCTATTGGGTTGCCTTGTTCAGCCACGCTATTAAGGCTTTCATCTCATCCTACTGTATCTTGTTTAGTCTTGTCCATTTATTATCTTTTAGAAGCCTTATCAATTCTGAAAGGAAACTGATGGGGAGTGGATCAAAGGCAGAGCAGAGGTGGGAGGGATCTAGGAGGAGGGGGGAGGGGAAACTGTGGTTAGGGTGCATTGTATGAGAGAAGCATCTGTTTTCAACAAAATATTTCAAAACAAAACAAAACAAAATAAAAAGAGAAGACCAATAATAGAGATTGTCTATCTCTGGCCCATGCAGTTGTTTTGAGAACTGTTTTGTCAGCTTTACCTCATCAAAGACTCTCATATGAAGCTTATAGAGTTGATATTATAAACCTCCACTAAATATAAAATATTGATTCAGAGCCTCACAGCGTTCATAGTAAAACCAGCCTTCGAATCCAGACCCCTGGGGCCCAGATTTTCTTCCTTTTTTAAAATTTATTTTTAATTTATATATTCACTTTACATCTCTATTGTAGCCCCATCCCTCTTAACCTCCTGGTGTCCACCTCCCACCCTCGTCCACCTATCACCCCTCCTCTCAGAAAAGGAGAACCTCCCCCCACCAACCCACTCCAACTCAACATATCACATTGCATCAGGACTGAGTGCCTCCTCCTTCACTGAGATCAGACAACTAGGGTGAAATGATTGAAAGCAGGCAACAGAGTCCATGTCATAGACAGCACCCACTCAACTTGCTAGGGGACCCACTCGAAGACTGAACTGGCCTGGCCATCTGTTACGTATGTGTAGGGGGCCAAGGTCTAGTCCATGCATGCTTTTTGGTTGGTACATACATCTCTCTGAGCAGCCATGGGGGATATCTCTAATTGAGCCTCCTAGCAACTGGGGTCTAGATTTTCAATTTTATGTCTGGATGCCTCTAGCATATCCTTCCTCCATCCTTACTGCTACTTAGACTTGACAGCATGCAAAAGTGCTACACTGCCTGCTTGCCAAACAGTCTCAGGCAATCATCACAGCACCTTTGTGAACTAGTAGTGACTATGACTAATATCTGCAGATGCAATCTGCCCCAAACTTGCTGCTATCAATTCATGAAAAATTAGACATTACCACCGTGTCTTTAAAAGAAACTCCTCTATTCATTTGCAGAGTCCTCATTGAATGCCAGCTACGCACAGACAATGAGGCAGATACTGGGCTGAACAGTCAAGGAAAGCTGCTTATTGAGCCTCTTCTAGCTCTGATGAAACTTCTGATATAAAACATAAGAATAAGGCCAGTTTTGATAACTTAACGCTGAATTACGAGCTGTCAATCTTAACTCTGGAGAGAAACTGTGGGCTTCAGATAAACTTTAACATCAGTAGACTGACAGCTTCAGACAGGAACCAGCTAAAGCCAATTGGATAGAAATGTATGTTTCTATATCAAATCTTGTTGTATATTATATATGCATGCTTAACTATGATCTATTTAGATATAAGACCCATATAATACAGACATGTTCATGACAGACAAAGAGAATATTAATCAAATTATAGGACCTGAGAACTATTGCATTAAGTTCATTTTAAAAATATTTCGACCTTAGGACCAGTGCTTTTGAAAAAAAAAATGGAGGAATCCTAGGAAGAAAACAAGGATTCCCCACAAAACAGTTATCAAAAAGAACAGAACACAAAGAGCTGAGTCAAAGATGTCCTGCACCCTACTCTTAGTCACCCCTAAAAGCATAGTCTCAGACAGCCGGCTGCATAGACAGTGATGGCTACACTTCTATTATACAGCAATTTCATGTCAAAAAGGGATTAATTGTCCAGTCTCTTGTGCTCTTGATAGCTGTGGTCAATGAATTGATCTGACACCGAAAATTAATGCCTGCCATATATTTTGTGTGAAATGATGATAGTATTCTCACCAACTTGTCAAGGCACACTGTTACCTTCATGGAGAAATCTGTCTTAGGATTAGTTTTAACAAAACAGTGAAAAATCTAGATCTTTTTTATCAATCAACCATATGTTCTTTTTGGCAATGGAGATCTGTATACCCCAGGAGGAAAACGGTTACCTTTCACAGCACTCCTAGTAAGCATTGCTGCTGGTGTTTACATATGTAAGTATGGTGCCAGAAGGGCAGTGACTTAGGACAGGCCATGGAAACTGATGTTGAGCAAAGCCGCAGTAACCACTCTAGGACTCAGCAGGTGGGGAATTTGAATCTGGCTTGCAGTGTCCATGAAGCAGACACAGCAATGGTTGCATGGTAAGATAAGCATGAGGTCAAGGTTGGTTTCTTTTCCTTTCTCTTTTTTCTTCTTACCTTCAAAGCGTAGGTAGCAGCATCCTTGAACAATGCTGGAAATCACTGAGGTAACATATATAAAATGAAATTGATTGTTCCATGGTAGAAAAGAAAACAACCCTTAGCTAAACACGAAGTGCTCTCTGTGTCAATTTTTACCTGATCTTACTGTTAATGAAGCAAATTAGTGTTACAAGGAAAAAAAAAAGATGAATTAAAGAGTAAGTCTTTTGCTGGAAAGTTGCAAGGTGATTTGGGTCCAAAGTTGAGAAAGAAGAAAACAACATCAATGTGTCTCACAAAGCAAACAAACAGTGTACTTAAGGGTCTGAAATATATTGATTATGCTTTGCTTTGTTTTTATTGGAAAATACAGTCAGCAGAAAAGTAGTTTCTCAGACCGTGATAAGCATAATTAATATTTAATACATGTTTACTAATCCACCTTCTAAGGAAGATGCAAAGCTTTAAAATGTAAGCCAGGTATTTCCATACAACTAGTCATCAAAATATCAACATATATATGACTATATATAATATATATTATGTATATATAGTTTTGTATGCATGCATATCATTGAGTATATATATTAGGTATTCTAGCTTTAAAAATAAATTTCTGAAAAAGTTGTTGAAGATGTTGATTACTGCTATGAGGCATGCTTTTTCTCTTGTTTGCATTATGCATTTTAAAAAGCTTTTCTGCACGTTGCTTCTTCACTAATAACAGATTGGCAACTGATCGAGAGAGCTAATAAAAGCACATGGAGTTTCCTTGTTTGAAACATCTAGTGAAAACAAGAGGGCAAAGTTCCAATGTCAGTTGGCGAACAGCCTTCTTTGCTAGATGCTTGTCCTTAAGGACGAGATAGACCTGAGGAAGATAAACATGGGTCTCTCCTGAGGATCTCATTTTTTTTTCCAAGATGGCAGTTTGAAGTCCGTGATTTGTCACTGCTCTCAGCAGGAGGTATAATGGCCAAGCATGGCTTAACATGTCATTTATTCAAGTAACATGGTCTCAGTGACAAAAATTGTCAGTGTCTGTTTTGCCCTTGGCCACCATTTTCGTGAAGGAAGTCGAAAGTCAAAAGCTCAGCTCCCCTTGTTATGTCCCTTGGGCGGGGTTATTACATGCTCCAGTAAAGACAGCACCCCACCATGGACAGTAATCTGGAAATCTGTAAAGATCTTAAAATTGCATTTCTTTATTTGTGTATCTGTGTGTGGGCGGGTTGCAACGGCATGCATGTGACAAAGGTCCTATTTCAGTAGGCAGTTCTCTCTTTGAACCACAGGGATTCTGGGGTTCAAACAGAGGTCATCGGGCTTGGCAAGTGCCTTTAACCAGCAGGCCAGGGTCTTTTAAAAATATATATAATGAACGGTTTCCAGAAATCCTATTCAAATGATGTATACAATGTGATCAACACATAATATATATGGATGTGTATGAAAGGGTCTTTATGCAACAGACTATCATACAATCATTAAAGATAATGAAAATTTAAAGTATATCACCAAAGATAAATAAACAATAAATAAATGTACATGATCTGTGGTATTATTTCAAAGCAAAGCCAAAGGTGTAATCCCTGATATAAACAAATAAATAAAATAAAAACAAACAAACCAACAACAGCAACAACAAAAACCAGTCCTGTGGGAGACCTGAGCGTGCCATCCTGAGACAGGCTTCTTTGGTGTAAGGATGCTCTGAGCTGAAGACAACGAGATGTAGAAATGTCAAAACATTCCCTGCACTTACTTGCCTAAAAGCAGGACGTAAATTTACAGAGACTAAAGATGTCTTGATTTCCCCTCTGCACTGGGGGGAAATGTTAACCACTGCAGACTATAGATGCTTGGCCTGGGAATGACACCAGCAGATTGCCTGTTTAGAAGCCCTGTTAACTGACCATTAGCTGCCATTTGTCTGGCTCCCATTACTTTTGATTCTCCTGTACACTCTGCCTTCAAGAAAAGCATACATACATTACATTTAAAAATCATTTGTCCTCCTAACACTCGTCTCTTGCAAATCATATTCTATCTCCCAGAGATCTCCAAAAGCAATTTTTAACATTCTAATTAACTTGACAATGTGAACAACAAACAACTTTTCCAGGTATTATATTCTAGGTCTCCATAAAATTAAATCCCTAAGTCTTCTCAAGATCCTTCTAAAGCCTGCTGAGGTGGTGGCCCTGTTGATAAGCGGTGGCTTGTTGTGCAACCCTGAAGACCTGAGTTCAGCTCCCTAGAACCCACATAAAAAGCCCACGGTGGTGCGTGCCAGTTATCCCAGCAAGAGCGGACGAGTGGATACAGGAGAATCCCTGGAGCTCGCTGTATCTTTAAGTTCTAGACCCAGCAAGAAGCCATCTCCAAAACCAAGATGAGGAATGATACAGTTTCTGTCAACTTTGACCTACCTACTTACACACACACACACACACACACACACACACACACACACACACACCTCTTAAGAATCCCAAATATTTCCTAAGGAACAATGCAACAGGCTTGGGTTTGCATGTATAATCTAAAGACATTATAATTGATTGTTCTGTTAGTCAGTTTATCCATGGTCCTCAATAGCTAATAGCTAATAACTAATAATGAAAAAATATTTCTCCAGGATTGTAAACTTATCCTAACACAAACACACCTTGGCATGTTGTAAATGGTCAAGGAGCCCTTAATATCTTTAACGGCTTCTTTCATGCGGTTCACCGACATAGCGCTTACAGCTGGTTCTCACTGCCGCCATTATATGGCCTGATGGGGATTTTAGCTGATTGCCCTGTGCTACTTGTTTATTTACTTACTTAATCACTTTACAGTCTGATTCCAGCCCCTCCATCCTCTCCTCCCTGTCCAACCCTCATGTGTGCTCTCCTTACTCCCCCCTTTCCTTCTTCTCAGAGAAAGAAAGGCCCCAAGGGCTACAAGCTTACCCTGGCACCTCAAGTTACAACAGGACTAAGCACATCCTCTCCCACTGAGGCTTGCCAAGCAGCCCAGCTAGGGGAAAGGGATCCACTGGCAGGCGTCAGAGTCAGAGACAGCCACTACGCCCATTATTAGAGGACCCACATGTTGACCAAGCTGCACATCTGCTACAGATGTGTATCAGGTCTAGGTCCAGCCCGTGCATGCTCTTTGGTTGGTGGTTCAGTCTCTGTGAGCCCCCATGGGCCCAGGTTAGTTGACTCTGTAAGTTTTCTTGTGGTGTCCTTGGCCCCTCTGGCTCTCTCAATCCTCTCAATTCCTTCCTCCCACTACTCCACAAGACTTCGTGTGCTCGGCCTATTGTTTGGCCATGGATCTCAGCATCTATTTCTATCCACTGCTGGGTGGAGCCTCCTCACAGATGACAGTTCTGCTAGGCTCCTATCTATCTGCAAGCATAGCAGAGTATCATTACTAGTGACAGAGGTTGGCTCTCTTTCATGGGGTGAGTCTCATAGACTGGTGCTTGCTGCCTTTATCAATGTTTCTTATTTTGCTTATTATAATTTAAATATCATGAGATAACAGCCTCGGATTTAGTTTAATCTCTCAATGTGAACTCATGAAAATGGTCCTTCTCTGCTTTAACATGCATAAGGAAGTGGGAGCCACTAATCAGAGGAACTTGCTATAGGCTCAAGCACTGCTGATTGAGCAAATAAGGTTGGTATATTTTATTTTAGGCCACAGAGGTCAACTATCTGGATTTGATTAGTCAGGACACAGGCTGTGCCTACTCTAGATAGCAAAGGCACTACTACCTCATCTCATGCCTCATTTTCCACATCAGTGTAATGATCAAAAGAGTATTATCAAGTCCACGAGCTAGTGGAGGTTAAAATCCACAGAGAAGGTGATACACAGATTGGTCACTTCTACAATTAAGGAAAGCCTGCCAAACAAAGAACAAGAGGCACTGAGTCTGGCCAATCTTATTCACAGTGGCTTCCTCCTAAAGCTATGCACAGCAGTAACGAAGCGTGATTTAAGGAAGATAGGTAGACATCACTTCTTGCATGTCCTCCTGTCTTTTACATGCCTGTACAGAGCCCAGGACTGAGGTCACGTTTTGCATTTGGGGTTTACTGTTTTACTTCAGTTTCAAGAGGGCACTTAGGTAGTGACTATTTCATGCATTTTACACTTTAGGATGTACTGTCTTTCACAAAAGAGACCAGGCTCTGTAACCCAGTATATCATTGGTCTTTATTCGCCAGCCTCATATTCCATTTTTGTGTTTGGCCACAAGTGCACCATCTACCATCTACCATGATATATAACCTAGGTTTCCAGGAGATAGCTATTTGGAGTTTCAAATCTCTCCAAGCTCATCCATTTTATTACTACCTCAGGGTGATGCTTCCTAACTATTATTCTTATCTTGGGGTAGATAACATCTGTGACCAATCTTTACTTTTTTTTTCTTTGTCTTCATTCTCCTGTATGTGCTTTGTAATCTGGAGCTGAATTCAGCAAGGCCACCACTGTGTGACTCACTCAGCAAGGCCACCATTGTGTGACTCAGGGTTTGCCCAGGAGCTCTGTCTCAGGCTTCTCTGGAATACTTGCAAGTTCCCTATGCCCTTCTTTCACCGTTTCATCTTGGCTGGCCTCTTAATTACTAGCATCCCCCCTCCATTGTCTCACTTCAGATATAACCACCTGGAGGGTCATCATCCTGTAAGGCTTTAACTAGCACTTTGTAATGAAAATGTCCAGTGTCTGTCTCCTGAGCAGTGTCCTTATTTATTTCTACTATCAATCCACCTTACTAATCAAACATTAGACTCAAACTCAAACCCAGTTATCTTTTATCCAAAAACAAAGGGAGAAAAAGAAATACAGAGCGATTTTTTTGTTTGTTTCTCCCCCCCCACTTTTGTTTTTGTTTCTGTTTTTTTGTTTGTTTGTTTGTTTTGGGTTTGGTTTTTGTTTGTTTGCTTTTTGAGACAGGATTTCTTTGTGTAGCCTTAGCTCTCCTGGGCTCACTTTGTAGACAAGGCTGGCCTCGAACTCACAGAGATCCACCTGCCTCTGCCTCCCGAGTGCTGGGATTACAGGTGTGCACCACCTCACTGACTTCTCCAGTAATTCTAATTTCTGTCAATTGTGTCAAATTCTACCTTTCATCCTGGAATACACAGAGGATTTGCTGACAGTGTCACTCCATTGTGTTTCTCCACACTGTGTTGCAAAACTTTCCTCAAGCCGTGTCAATTACACACTTGGAGAAAACAAACAAAAAAATGAATAAAGAAACAAGCGTTGATGTTGACGCATTTATCTTTTCTCTTGTTCTAGAGCAAGTCACAGGACCTCTCAACCATAATATGGCACCCTATACCTAAATCTGGACTCTCTCTCCCACCCATTTTCACAGGACCACCTAAATGTTCCATCTGAAACAAAACGTGCATTTTTTTCCCTTCCAAAACAACCTCTACCCAAACCCAGAAGTACCCATCACAGTTCCAAAGAAAGTGATTGCTATTAGTCTGAATTTAAAAGGCCACAGCTTTTAGCAAGTAACTGGGCCTCTCCACCCATACTGGAGCCTCAAGGACTTCAGACACTGACTTTGTGACATGTGGCATGGGGTTCAGTTTTACGCTTACCCTTTAAGGCTTTGCTTGTGGGGCTGTCCCATCAACTTTTTGTGCAGATAACTTGCTCACTGTTCTATGCACTGCCTGCATGTTGAGTGTGCTTCAGGAACAGCCATGGCCACAAGCAATCCTGTACTAGATTATCATTATTAGTGGGACAGGACAGAGTACTAAAGTGGGTATGACTCAAAGATACTCAGCAATGGTGGTCCCTAGAGATGATCAAATGAAGGAAAGCTGTTCTTTGTCCGTCTCTCTCACCACACTGGGTTCCAGCCAAATCTCAGTGACTATGACAACACCTGTCATTTTCCTAGGCTGTTCACAGTGTCTAGGACATTTTAGATGCTCAGTAGATTCTTATTAAGGAGCAATTGATGAAATGTATATGACTGAAAATGTGAACATGTTAGCACAATTGTTTATGAAAGCCTGTTGACTTAGTGGCTGAAGTCCTTATTAATTCTGTTTTCCAATGCTGCAACAGAATGCACGAAGCTGAGTATGAAATAAGGGCAGGCTGCTCACTTAGCTCACAACATGGTGCCAGGAACTCTCAACAGCATTGTGTCAACTGTGCATTATACTGACAGATATAGTCGTGGTAGGAGTGTGAACCAGAGCAGCACTCAGAGGTCAAGATTCCATAACAACCCCCCTAGGAGCTACCTGGCATCCTGATTGCTTGTGAGATCATCACTATCAGTAACTTAATTATGTCTCACCGTGTCCCGTTGGCTCCTAATGTCACCATACAAGAAGAGACACTTCAGAAACAACCATTCAGCCTCATTTAAACTACAGCATGTCTTAAGTAGTCTGCATTGAGACTAAAACGCCCATCTTGTTGTTATTTCATAAGTTGTACCTCAAATGGTAGACAAGTGCCTGGAATGTCTTCCTGTTTACTCCCACCTGACACCCCTGCTTTGTATTTCTGTGAAAAGATAAATGAACTTAAAAGTTTCCCAACTTTCCATCACACTGTCTGCCAACCCTTTGGTATTGTGCACATAGTACATCTTCCATCATACTTCTTGGGTCTTTGGTGAGGACCCAGGTCATCTCCCTTCTTAGCTACTGAAGGATAGCCTCCGTGGCATACCCCTCTCTTACCTCTGTCATGCACTTTTGTTTTTTGTAACATAATTCCTTTCTCTTATAAATACATTACAAGAGAGAGAGAGAGAGAGAGAGAGAGAGAGAGAGAGAGAGAGAGAGAGAAGAGAGACAAACCGGGTGTAAAAACAAGATTTTGATCTATAACACAACAACCAGCTGAGGAAGACACACACAGTACTCAGTCCATGAGGGCAAAGTACTATGTTCAGCAAACAAACTAGGAAACCAAACAAGAACTCAAGAGACAATTAGACCAGCACAGTGAAGACCTAACCAACATAACTGACGGTTTCCCTCACTTCCGAAGTCTCCAGCATGTTCACCCTTAACCATTCTCACAAGATGGCCTATCACCACCTACCACAAACACATGTCTCAGGGGTGATCATCTCCACGTAGGAGACTCTTGAAGGTGTCTATAAGCCCGTTGAAGATGATGCCCAGCATGTAGACCTCATCATCTGTTATCTACGGAAAGATCCACATAAGAAACTTTGCTATGAGTTGCCAGGAAACAAATGAGGGTCTCTTTCCATCCTATTGTTTATCCCAAAAGACTAATTTTATTCCAGAGAGAGAAGAAATTGTATACATTAGAGGAAGAGCTTCAGATAACTAATGAATGGCTCACATATTTGGCATTGCTTAATGTTTACATTAAGTGAACATCAAATAGACTAGATAGATTTGAGTGTGGTTTTATGTTATCTAAAAACATGGAATTTAAGACCTAAAATGAGGCAGAAGGTAGAGAGAGTGTGAAAAGTAGAATATGTGCAATGATAACCAGCTAAGTGTTATCTCAGTCCAAAAGGTCATTACCTTAAATTATATGCTGTAGAGAGGGAAAGAGGGAGAAAAAGAAGTTACTTAGAAATTTCAATTTTGATCACAGTAGGGAACCAAGAGACACTACCTACAAATTAGAAAACTACAAGTAATTTAAAAAAAATAATAAAGTTGGACCTTAGAACTCAAATACGTAACTTTAAAATTTGCAAATAACTACAAAAAAAAAAAAAAAAAGTAAATCAGCACCTTGGAATCGACAACAAAAATACTGGTTTAAAAATATTGCAAATATGTGTAATTCAGTCTTTACTTCAGATTCAAAAACATAACAAAATTCTTTTTTTTTTTTACTGTCTATAAGACTATACATAAAACAAAGAAAATTAAAGCACATTAAAAGAGCGAATATAAGAGTAAAGAAAACAAAAGAGAAAGAGGAACAAAATGATCAGTGCAAATATTGACACTGGACAAAGATTTAACTCCAAAATAATTTATTTATTCATCTCTCTCTCTCTCTCTCTCTCTCTCTCTCTCTCTCTCTCTCTCTCTTTCTCCTATTTATTTATAATTAATTACTTAATTAATTTTGTGTGCAAATGTAAAATGTCAGGGCACGTGTGCGTACTATGGCACTCATGTGCAGGACTAAGATACTTTTCAGCATTTGGTTCTCTCTTTCTAGCATGTGGCCCCCAGGGAAGCAAGTGCCTTTAGCTGCTGAGTCATCTTGCTGACCTCCCCGCTCCCATAAAGGCTTAAAGAAAGAATGAAGACTAGTACTAAAGACTATGATTCATAACACGCAGTCATTATTGCATTGACATGCCTGGATGCACAGTAATGTCCTTTATAAATTACAAATCTGTGAGATGCAGGAAAAACAGATAAAATCAACCAAAAATCATAACATACTTTATTATTCCTATCACAAGCCAAAACCAAAGCAAGTTCATAAATATTGGGAGAAAAGAGAAGAGCTAAGATTGCACCTCTCTGTATACCATGCAGTACCACAGTAACACACTGTTGTAACCAGAAAGCATGAAATATTAAACATGAAAGGAAGAGTCAAATTCTAAAATGCAGAAATAATACAAATAAGTTTCAGACTACATTGCAAGAAGGAAAATCATACATGAAAGGACCTTTAGATCTGGAGTTCCTTTCTATAAGCTAGCTACATTCAGGGGGAGGGGGGGTAGTTGGAGATTTGAATCAAAAGATAAATTAGAAAATCAGAGTTACAATTCTTGAAAGCCAAAGTAAAAATTTAGCAAATCATATTCTCCATGGCAGAGGTAGGGCTCAAAGTTAAGGTTTTCTCACTAAATATATTATCAATTTATCTGCTAGAAGATTAAATAAACCTGACTCATAAAGCCACAAAAGTAAATGAAAGGCAACCAAGTGGGTAAAGGCTCCCCTCCCCAATTCGCATAACTTGAGGCTGATTTCCCACAGCTTTCATGATAGAAGGAAAGAACTGGCTCCTTATAGTTGCCCTTTGACCTCTATATTCACTAGGACACAAGTTCTAGTGCATACAGTATGTCCCACCCACACATATACCTGCACATCAATGATTAAATGTAATAAAATTGTTTTCAGCTAAAAAATAACTGAGTTAAAAGCAAAGCAGCAACAGACAATAAAAACACACAATTAGGTTAAAAATTGTTTGTTATAATTTATTCGCATTACATCCCCATTGTTATCCCTTTGCACTTATCTTCGCATTCCCACCCTCCCTCTTCTGCCCTATTCCCCTCTCCTAGGCCTCTGACAGGCTGGGGGACCCTCTTCCCCCACCATCTGATTACAGTCCATCAGGTCTCATCAAGGTAGCCTTTATCCCTTTCCTTCTGTGTGCCTGAAAGGCCTCCCCACCAAGGAACAGTGATCAAATCAGGAGCTCCAGATTTCATGTCACAGGCAGTCCCCGCTATCCGCCCCCAAACACACACATGGAGAATGAGCTGTCCATTAGCCTCATCTGAAAAGGGGGTCTAGCTTTACTACATGCATTGTCAATGATTGGTGCATTGGTTTATGCAGGCCTCCCTGGGTCCAGATCCACTGGTCTTGATGGTCTCCCTGTGGAGCTCCTGGCCTCTCCAGGTCCTACCATCACCCCCATTCTTCCTAACAACTCTCAGATCTCTGCCCTGAGTCTGCTGCGAGTCCCAATATCTGTCTTGAACCCCTGCTGGGTGGAGTCTTTCAGAGGACATCTACGTTGGGCCAATATCCACTTATAAATGAGTATATACCTTGCATGTCCTTTTGGATCTGAGTTACTTCACTTAGGATATCATTTCTAGTTCCATCCATTTGCCTACAAATTTGAAATTTTCCTTGTTTTTAATAGCTGAATAGTATTTCAATATGTAAATGTACCGAAGTTTCTTTATCCATTCTTCAGTTGAGCCAGATTCTGGATATTACGTATTAAGATGGTATGAACATAGTTAAGCAAAAATGTCTTTGTTGTGTGGTTGAGAGTCTTTCAGGTACATGCCCTGGAGTGATATAGCTGGGTCCTCATGCTCATGAATCTGGAGAATCAACATAGTAAAAATGACCATCTTACCAAAAACAATCTTCAGATTCAGTGCAATCCCTATCAAAATACCTACACATTTGTTTATAGATTTTGAAAGATCAATTCTCAACTTCATATGGAAAAACAAAAATCCAGAATAGCTAAAAACAATCCTGTACAATAAAGATCTTCTGGAGAAATTTCCACCCTTGATCTCAAGCTGTACTACAGAGCAACAGTAATAGAAATGGCATCATATTGGTGTAGAAACAGACTGGTTGATCAATGGAATATAATTGAAGAACCAGAAATAAACTCTCACACCTATGGACACTTGATTTTTGACAAAGAAGCCAAATACATACAATGGGAAAAAGATAGCATCTTCAGCAAATGGTGCTGGACTAACTGGATGTCTACATGTAGAAAAATTAAAATAGATCCATATTTATCACTCTGCCCCAAACTCAAATCCAAGTGGATTAAAGACGTAAGCATAAAACCAGACACACTAAATCTGTTAGAAGAAAAAGTAGGGAACAGCCTTGAACTCATTGGCATAGGAGACAACTTCTGGAACAGAAAAATCAACAGCTCAGCTTCTAAGATCAACAATTAGTAAATGAGACTGCACGAAACTGGTATGCTTCCGTAAGGCAAAGGATATTTTCAACAGAACAAAGCGACAGCCTACAGACTGGGAAAAAATCTTCACCAACCCTACATCCAACAAAGGGCTAATAACAAAATATATAAAGAACTCAAGAAATTAAGCACCACAAAACCAAATCACCCAATTAAAAGCTGGGGTACAGAACTAAACAGAGAATTCTCAACAGAGGAATATTGAATGGCTGAGAAACACTTAAGGAAATGCTCAACATCCCAAGTCAGCAGGAAAATGCAAATCAAAAGGACTCTGAGATGGCTAAGTTCAAAAATTCAAGTGACAGCACATGCCGACTGGGGTGTGGAGAAAGGGGAACACTCCTCCATTGCTGGTGGGAGTGCAAACTTGTACAACCACTTTGGAAATCAATCTGGCACTTTCTCAGACAATTGGGACTAGTGCTACCACAATCAGAAATTAAGTAATAAACAGACAGCAAATTTTGAAAAATTCATCAAAAAGACAAACTGATAAGAAAGCCTAATTAAATACGATGGTGCAGGGACAAAGAAGCATAAAAAACACAAGATAGAAATGATAAGAAAAAGATCATAAATGAGAATACTAAAGGTACAAGTTTTTTCTTTATTTCTTTCTTCCTTTTTGTTTATTCTTCTCTCATATATTACATCCTAACTCCAGTGTCTCTTCCCTCCCCTTCCCTCAGCTTCTCTCTCAGCTTCCCTTTTCCCTAGACCCAACTCCATTTTACTTTCCCTTAGAAAAGAGCAGGCCTCCCAGGGACATCAAACCAAATATGGCATAACAAGCTATCATAAGAATCAGACACGTACCATCACATCAAGGCTCATTGACACAACCCAGTAGGAGGAAAAGGGTCCCAAAGGCAGGCAAAAGTGTCAGGGACAGCCCCACTGTTAGGAACGACACTAGAACACTGAGCTACACAACCATAGAGGATTTGGATTTGGCATTGTCACCCCACTGATCACCAGGGTTGATTAGGCTGATCTGTCTAGCGGGGCAGGTGCCCCCTTTCTTCCTCTTTGCTTCTTGTGTGTCCCTCTTGAAGCTGTGGACTTGGTTGAGGAGGACGACCTGTAGTAGAGGAGGACCAGTCTGTAGTCGAGGCTATATACCAGTAGAGTAGCTGCACTCCCCTGCTAAAACCTGCAAACCACCTCTCAAGGTTCAAAAGCAGAAGACTTTTTTATGACATGGAGTTAAATATGATGGTCTAGAAGAATAAATAAGTGAGATTCCAGTAGACGCAGGAAGCCTAAAGTGACAAGTTTGATAGAAGATGCCGTGTTAAGGAGCAACCTGAAGTAGAAGGATCACTCAGCTGGATTTCCAAGGAAACGATCAATGTCAAACCTTCAAACCAAACAATTAAAAACCCATTGAAAGATAGCCTATATGACCATATAGTCGGAGAGGAGGTCCTCCTTGGTTATAGACCTATGGGAGGGGAATAGGGTGAAAGCGGGAGGGAGGGAGGAATGGGAGGATACAAGCGATGGGGTAACAATTGAGTTGTAATCTGAATAAATTAATCAAATTAAAAAAAAAGAATTCTGGAGAGTAAAAATAAAAGTGGAACACCTGATTAATTTTCTTATGAAGCTTAACCTGGATGCTGATGGCGACAAAAGATGACTTCAAACAGAAACTGGGCATCCCAAGTCCATCAGTGCATAAACATCATATGAAATGGGAACACACAGTTTCCATCACTGCTCATTTAAAGCCTCACATGCTGACCACCTTGAATTCATCCTAGAAAATCTACTATAACACAACTTAGAATATTAAAAAATAAATTCTCAACAGTAGGTAGATTAGAATAATGCTGAGTAAAAGCAATGTGAAACCAAAATCACAACTGATGTTTAGAGGGCTGAAGTCTGTGGGATTTGGACAGGACTGAGACATTTCAAGGCGCAGTAGTGCCTAAGAAGCCACAAGGGCCCCTAGAACTCCCCCATGCAGACACGCACATGTGGATTCTCAAGTCCTATGTAGAAATGACATAATGTTGGCATTTGCCCTATACACATCCGTATTTAAATCATCTCTAGATTGCTGATATAGTGTAAACGATATGTCAATAGCTTGCATGGGGTGGTGTTTAGGGAATTTTCATCCTTAGGGTTTCTATAGCCACGGCCACCCTTATAATGGAAAAAGTTGAATTCGTGCTGCCTCACAAGTTCAGGGGCTTAGTCCATTGACGTCATGATGGGAAGGATGGCAGTACACAGGCAGACATAGTGTTGAAGAAGGAGCCAACAGGTCGATCATCTGGATTGGTAGGCAGCCGGAAAAGAGACACTAGGCCTGGCTTGAGTGTCTGGAACCTCAAAGTCCACCCTCAGTGATGTCCTTCCTTCACCAAGGCCACACCTCCTAATAGTGCCACTCCCTATGAGCTCATGGGGTCTATAGTCATACAAACCACCCCAGGTTAAATAGCAGGAAAAACCAGTCTGAGCCTGTAACTACAAAAACAATTTCTTTTCTTTACATTTACATAAAATATTTCCACTCCACAGTGGCTTGACTCTTTAGCAGCAGGTGGATATGGGGACCAGCCATATTTAATTGGCATCTACTATTACTGCATTAAAGATTGTGAGAAAATATTCTCTTTTGAAATGAGCGACATACCAGGATGCAAAGTGTGAACGGGCCTGAGGAGCAAGTGGGTGAGGACTGTGACTTCATTTCTGCTAGGTCTCAGGAGAGCATCATGCTGGGCTTGCTCACACTAATGGACGGCCTATGGCATTCTCCTGTCCTTATTTTACAGCTGAGGGATTGCCCAAGAAAGTGAGTTTGATGAGGTGTTACCAAGTGCAACAATCAACTACTGTTTATTTTCTGAATACCTATTTGCATGTGTGAATGTGTGTACGTGTGTGAGAGTGCCAGTGCGCGCTCACACATACATATGGAAGGCGGAGGACTACCATGGATGCCATTCTGCAGCAGCTAGCCACCATTTGTTCTTGGCAGTCTCTTACTGGTCTGGAACTCTGGCCATTAAGCCCAAGGATCCACTTATCTCTGCCTTCACAGTGCCGGACAAGTGCATCACACCATCTTGGGGTTTTTTAGATTTGGATGCTGGGAATCAAACTCAGGTCATTTTCCTTACAAGTCAAGCAGTTGACTGTAGATCTATCTATCTCGCCAGCCCTCTTTACCATTTAACTAAAAACACTCTCCAGGCCTCTGGAAGACAGGCATGCTGGTTCAGTCTTAGCATGTCTTTTTGCTGCCTTAGTCTGCATCCTCCATATCGTGTGCCCACAACCTCTTGTCTCTTAGTCTATTACTTCGTGTTGTGGCATCACCATCCACCAATGATGTTTCCTATTGTCCTGGTTTTCACCCTCTGCAGTAGAGTGTCCCTCCAAGTTCATTTGGTAAACCCAACCCCAGTATGGTGGTATTTAGAGGTGGGGCCTTTTATAAGGAGAGAGGACCTGTGCATGGGATTAGTGCCCTCTGTGAAAGAGGAGCAGAAAATTCTCTCTCTGCCCCTTTGGCCAGGTGTCTTTCTATGAACCAAAAGCCAGCCTACAACAGACCATGAATCATTCAATGCCTTGAGCTAAAACGCCTTAGTTTCTAGAGCTGCATGAAGTAAATCTCTGTTCTTTATAGTCCAGTGGTCTGTGGTACTGTTACAGCCTCTGAAAGCAACTCAGGCCTCTTCCAAAAGCCGGAGCTGACCACAGCAGAGACCACAACACACACACACACACACACACACACACACACACACACACACACACACACAGAGAGAGAGAGAGAGAGAGAGAGAGAGAGAGAGAGAGAGAGAGAGAGAGAGAGAGTCTCTTGTGAATGCCTTTCACTTCCCATCTGAAGAGCCCTACTGAGCTTTGCAACATCCCAGCCAATCCGGCTTAATCCTTTTAATCCCCTAGCCAGCAACTAACAGGTCCAAGAGGTTTGTACCAGGGCCAGGGCCTTTCTTCCCGGGCTTCTCTGGCTGGGCCCACTCCAAACTCCTGACAGAAAAATAGGGCTCACTTGACAAGGGTGGCTTCTGATATGACACCTCTCAAGACTCGCATAGGACAGACATTTGTACATAGTGTTTGCTCACCTATATAGAAACAGAAAGGAAAAGTCAGAATCAAAGCCGGTGCTTTGGCTTGAATAAAGAAATACGTATCCATTGTTTATGTTTTAAAGGGAGGAACACGGAGGAATGGAAAGATTGAGCAACTCGGTGAGATAGCACGGCAGCAAAGGATTGAGTTTTGTTTTTTTTCTATCCCCATAAGCCTAGTTCCTCCTTCACCATCCTGCCCTTCAAGGCATGAGGATATTCAGTTTGATATCGGTTGTAAAAGTCGATGAAATTATGTTAAAAGAAAAGGGGTTTAAAGAGTAAAGATTTTTTTTGAAGAGACTTAGGGTTTTACCGAAAATATACATAAAAATAAACCAAACAAAACAACAACAACAAACAAACAACAACAAAACAACAACAAAAAAATCCGTTGGATTTTTGTTGCTAAGTTACAGCTGCGCTGATCGCTTAAAGAAGGGTCTACTGCCCTCTACCGACTCATACAAAACACTACATCTTGTTTTGCGCTAGTTCTGAAAAATCAAGAACAGAAGTCTGGGTTCTGCTTCTTCCTCTCATATTTGCTCCGAGAACACATTTATGGGTTAGTACTACCTTTTCTGATCATCTGCTTCTGCCGTTACTATTAATTAACTTGTGGTTTAGCAGAAGTGTCTGCAGACTAAGGTTACAATTGCATGAACGTGAATCCGGGACAGCAGGAGCCGGCAAGAGCGAAGGATTTACCAACCCGGTTGCTTCCTCCTAATACTGGACCAGATTGTAGATGGGAATACAAAGTTTTAATTTCATTATTCTTTTCTTGTGTGTATGAAATACACTATTGATTTTATAGCTAAACGGCAGTATTTAGTCATTGATTTAATCATCTGTTCATTAAAAAAAGAATTATTAAAGTCTTTGAACTGCTGTGTTGGTCCTGGGTTGTAAAGCCAGGCAAGACTCAGGCATCTCACAGCTTGTCAATCGAGGCAGACAGCATAAACCCAAGTGCAACAAGCTTTGCAGCCCCAGTGTGCTACAGACATGGGCAAGACCAGGTCTCCAGAGGAGACTGTGCTCACAGGGTAAGAAAGAGTAGACATGACTGAGGAAAGCCAAAGGCGGTTCAAAGAGAGGGAATCTTCTGTGCAAAGTAACATGCCTTGTATGGAAGCATACCCCTGGGTTCACACGCAGTTCCCAGTGTACTCGAAGAACAGTGAGAGTTAAGTGAGGAATGACCAGGATAAGAGAGTTAAGAAGGGGCTGGCTGTGCCTCGTGCAGTGTCTGGATTACAGACCGCGGGCGTGACACACACAGAGAGAGGAAACCATGCAGGGATGATGGTATTTTAAATCCCACCATGCTCCTTCTAATCCCATCTTATTCAATGTAAAACGACTACTTTACATAATAGAATTTGACTACTCTAAGAGGAAATTGATACAAATTTTATTCTATAAAATACATTTCCAATGTTACATTCCCTGAAGTATTTTGATTGGTGATTATGGTAAAAGGATAAGTGCCAAGTTTCCCTAAATGTCCTATTACATAACTATATAGTGTCTCTTTCATGTTAAAATGAATATGAGAGAAAGGAATTTTTGAGAAAAAAAGCTGTCTTTTTTCTAATATAGATCATTTAGTTTCCTTCAGAAAATATAAATTTCCCATTATGTTTTTATTAATATAAAACAAGTTTCCTATTACAGTCACTCTGATACTCAACAGTCTCATTTTTAAAAGCAGGTTTGCTCTTGTATTAAATAAGACTTTTGAATAGAGGAGTTTTAAAAACATTCCTCCACACCTATCTCCTCATGAGTCTCATTGTCTGCTGGCTGAGAGACCAGAGAGCATGAAGTGCTGCGCCTAATGGTTTCCAGCTTATGTATATTGAGGAGAGATTTAGGACCATCTCATCACTGAGGCTCCATATCCTGGCTCATCATTATGAATTCAGACGCAGTAAGCATACGTGAGTGTGGAATTCAGACGAGCCTTCCCACGGCTAGAGTAATTTATTGTAATGAACAAATAGTTAATAGAAGTTTAAGACAATACCAGCTTCCTCAGCAGGGTAAATTTTTATTAGCTATAGGTTACTGCTTAAATCCTTTGTCTCTATGCTCTTCCCCTGCTTTCTACATCTCTTATAATTTTGGCATTATTCAATTATGTGATGTACTTAAAGCCTATGTGTGTATTAGTAAGACTGATATTACTTCTAAATTCACCGTGGGATAGATAATTGCAACTCATTCTCCTATAATCTACGCATACCCCAGACGTAGTGAAAAATGGTGAGGCTTAATTCCTCGAGATTCCTCTCCTGCCCCACTCCTCATTCCTTCTAGACTCAGTGAGCTCCTGTTCCCCAGGGCACACCTCCCGGTAATATGATCCCCTGGGCAGCAATCTGGAAATGCTGACTTAGTAGTCAAATGGCCTCAACGTTTGTCAAATTGCCTACTAAAAGACTGTTCCCCAAATAACACTCTCACAGTGGGAGTGTACCCCTGTTTCTGAAGCAGACCTGACCAGTTGGAGGAGGCTCACAACTCATTTATAAAACTGACACTACACTGTAAATTCAATTGTGAACCGCTCTCAGGTGTCACCTGTTCCTTGTGTCGGGGGGGATTTGTTCACCTTTTCTATAAAGTGCCCCCTCCTCCTCGCAGCACTGGGCCAGGCTGGGGCACTCTGTGGATTCTTCTGTTGTAGTTAGACCAGCATCTATGTTCTCCGGGCTCAGGTTATCCACAAGGAAGGCAGGCGGTGTTGGTCTGAAGACGATTCGGAATGGACTTTGTGGTTCTCTGAGTATGATTGTAGATCCTTTGGTTACTCTTTATTCTTGATATAGAATAAAGGAGAAATAAGGGCTGGAGGGACGGCTCAGCAATGAAAGGCACTTGATGGCAAGTCTAATGACCCCAGTTCAATGATTAGGAAGGATCGTTGAATGGTGGAAGAAGAAAACTATCTCCTGTACATTGTCCTCTGACCTGTACACAATCTAATTAGAAGAAAAATAAGAGAAAGAATATAGATAAATTACCATTTTCCCACTTGCCCTCTAAGGCATTACTAGTCTCACTGAGATTTGAAAGACTCAAAAGCTGCATCAATTTCAGAGTGATTTTTCTGTCCCCAGATGCTCTCTTTCCTCATCCTCGCCTTGCTCTCTGCCCTCCTTGGCTGATGCCCTTGGATTGCCTCTAATTAGCCTCTGCTGTACATCTTTCTGTCAGATTGGCTCATGGGAGGCTCCAATAGTCTACAGAGAGTTAGAAGGAAGCAAAACTATTTACCACCATTGGATTCCTGTCAGCCTAGAGGGTGGTGGTGGCTACAGGCTATGGACCTCAATTGTTGTCTGTGGGCCTTGGCTGTGGATTCAAGGCTTTCCTGGTTCTGAGATCTGCCTGTTCTTCTTTCCCCTTCAGGCTTAGAAATGGCCATGGCTTCCTATAGCCGCTTGGCTTTTCTCAGTCATGCTGACCCGTTGTTAACTTCCTGTGGTAGACAGACCCTTGGGAAACACCCAATGAATAAAGCCATGTGAACAAATTCTTTTTTTCTTAGTGCAGACAGGACTGGTGAATTTCCTTTAACTAAACACAAAGATAAGACATTGGTCACTCTCTTCATTAGATCATACTATGTAAGACTACGACAGCCTTGTGAACTCAAACAGTCTCACTGCAAACTACTCCTGATAAGGGCTGTATGGCACATATATGGATTAGTTACTAGAGAATCGGAGATAATTTATGATAGAACTGTGGATGCCAGACAGTGCCCAGATAGACCGGCAAAAGCTGGGGGTCCAAAGAGCCACTGTCATTCTTCCAGTTTGAATTTTCAGGCCTGAGAGCCAAGAGAAATGATTGTGTTGATGCAGCAAAACATCTGGAAGGCTTGAAAACTAAGAAGAGTCATCTTACTGTGATTGGGAACTTTCATTGCCAGCATGACATGATTTAGAATCACCTGGGAGACACATCTCTTGGAGCTTCTGTGAGGGAGTTTGTAGAGGTAGTTAATTGAAGATGGAAGATTCACCCTGAATGTGGGTGGTACTGTCCTATGGGTTGGGGGGGTCTCAGACTGACTGAAAAAGTTAGTAGGGCACTAGCATCCATTGCTCTCTGCTTCCTGGGTGTGGAGAAACATGATCAGACACATTGTTCTCCCAAGACCATGCCTCCTATGCAATGATGACCTCTACTCTTCCAAACTCTACCTCTTCCCATTTAGTTATAGTAATGAGAAAGGTAACGAATAATTTTAACTTGAATATCCAGACAAGAAAACCAAAACCATAATCCAACTCAAAGGCTGGAGAATTTGTTTTATTCAGGTTTCCAACTGACTAGATGGGGTCCACTCATATTAGAGAATGGAGCACATTTCTCCTTACACTAATTCAGTTGTTAACTTTCTACAGAAACACCCTCACGGACATTCCCAAAGTAAGCTTGAGTGAATGAATGACTGCTCTGTGCTGGTCAGGTTGATGTATTATATTAGCTGTCATAGTTGCCTGAAGCTGCTGGAGACAGTCTCTAGCAAGCAAGAAAATTGGGACCCTCAGGTCTACAATCATGAGAAGGCATCAGCCAATTGCTCATGGTGTTTGTATTTTGGCATTTCAAAAGAAAAATGTCCTAACACTCTTTTCAGTCACACTACTGAGGCTGACTCCTGATTTCACTCAGTGAAGCCTTGGCTTCTAGAAAGAGATCAGAACAGAAAAGACACAACAGGGCTTGGTGCTGTTTCAGGAATACATGGCAGATTCATAGAAAATAAGTCTCAAACGATACCTACCCAGTGTTCCTGATGGCTTTGGTGAATTATTTGTATTCCTAACATAATTCTCCATCTTTCAGGAGGACATTTCCTGGCTCTCCATGAACACCTGTGAGCTTTCTGGTCAGCTGGGCACAGAATTATCTAAGAGCTTCCTTCTTCACATTGCTAATCCTATAATACATGATAGTCAGTGTGCTCTGCAGTACCCTTCATGATTAGGTATGCACATGCATGCATGCGCGAGCGCGCGCGCACACACACACACACACACACACACACACACACACACACACACACTATGGATATGGAGCTTTAAAGTCATTAAAATCATTATTCTGGACCCATTGAAAGGTACTTTCTATATTAAAAAAAAAAACTCTCCCATGCTGGAAAAAAAATGATTGTACTTGTTTGATAAATTCAATTGGAATACAGCATTGGTTTCTTTTGGGGGCTTGTCTGTGCCTTGTAAAGCAAACTGACTAGGTGATCTGTGAGTTTCCTCTGATGAAGGCAGAGCTATTGACAATAGCATCCTCAGAGGGTTTGCAATCAATAGAAATGGAACAACAACAAAAAAGACACATTACTTTTACACACGGGTCATTGCAGCACACATCTATTTATAGTGAACTTCATCAATATGAATGATTGCTTTAAGCCACAGCATTGTCTTTAGTATCCATCAATTTAAAGCCTTCAAAGAATTCAAATGCCAGGCATATTAAAAAGCCATGCCTGGAACCTAGACTGTTCAAATATGAGTCAGTGGGAAGAGACAAAATTTTCCTAAATAATTAATTACAAATTCATCACTGGTGACTACTCTCTCCCGCACTTCTTTGCCTCCACCTTATCTTGCCTTTGTGTGTCTAACATCTTGTCTCAGTCTCTCTCCTCAAAGGATGATTATCTTTCTGATGCGCAAGGGCAACAAACTGAGGCAGTGCCTGTCCAGCGACAGCAGGTGGCAGCAGTGGGTTTTAGCCCATGACTTCTCCCTTTACCAATGGGCAGAAGTTACCATGATTAAGAACTGGGCGCTTGATGTAAAATGAATAAAGTAATAAAATATTAAAAAGAAAATAATTTGGTGCTTAGCTACATTTTGATCACAAAGGAAGAAATAGACGTTCTTTTGGCACTTTCAAAACTAGTAAAAATATGCCTTAAATACTGTCATAATGTAAGTAAACAAACATACCTACATAGGTATGGTCAAAACCTATGAAAATTTAATGCAGCATGCAATAAATTAATCCCTTTTTCTCATAAATAGGAAATCTTTCTTTCAGAAAATCAATGAGTTCTCTTGAAAATCTGAATTTAAAACTTTAGTAGTTACAAACCTGTACATCGTTTCTCCTGTTTGTAGTGCGAAAGGAGGGGACTGTCAATGTGTGATTGATAGGTGAAAGGTACCTTGAACTTCTGGTGATTGTTTTTTGTAATGCTGCTCAGTGTTTTTAAGGCTCTGGTAGAAATCCCTTTTAACACAAGAAAAATCTACCAGTCTTCCTGGAAATAACTAAATTGTATGTCAATTTTTCAAAGTGAGAAATAAAACAAGATACAATGTGCCTTTACTTTGGCATATTTGGCCAAAAATAAAGATCATGCATTTTTAAAGATACTAACAAGGTTTCACTCAGTATTTACTGCCAAGAAGTAGAAACACACTCGCATAGTAATGTCATCCATGGGACACGTAGAATGGTAGAAGTATGGGATGAGTCTGTAGCTTCGCTGTAGTTCTGCCTCTTTTAATTTATTTTCTGTCCTTGTGTGGATAACATAATAAACTCAGGGAACTGGAGAGATGGAGGGAAAAAGGCAACTACTGCCAAGCTTAAGCTCTGAATTTGATTGCCTGGGACCCAGGTAGTGGAAGAGGAAAACTGCCCTATCAAGATATCTTGACTCTATACATGCCTCATGACATGTACATGCAGCATAGCACATACACACAACACATACATACATAAATACACACAAAATAAGTAACGAAAACATTTAAAACTCCCTAACTATGCAGTATTTATATTTATATATAAATTGAATTCATTGGTTTTTATGAATTTTACATGAGCTGATAATGAACAGATTCCAATTTCCTTGCTCAATGATTAGTTAGCACATGATCTGAACAGAAATCATGAAGGCCCTCTCCCTCTGCCTCTCCCCCTCCCCCTCCCCCCCCCCTCTCTGTGTGTGTGTGTTCTGTCTCTTTAATGAAGAATCAGGAGCCAGAGAGATGGCTCAGCTGTTAAAAGCTAGGCTTATAATCAAAAACAAAAGTAATCATTGGAAAATTAATACTTAATAGGAACAATCAGTTTGTGAAGATCCTTGCTGTAGTCTCCCCTGTTACTTCAATGGAAAGCCTTTTGCATTTTAGGCAATATCAATTGCTTAAAAACGACAACAGCCTCGGCACTGCTGAATGACAATTTGGTTATTCTAGAATGAACCAAATGCAAAGAGGTCCCAGTGGTTTCTGCAGAAGAGGACCATCATCCATCTTCCTTTATTGGACTATGCTTCCTTTTCCTCTTTTCCTAATGTGCCCAACAGTCTAGAGGCTGATGTTACTCAGAAGTTGCCACTTTTATTATCGTCACAACAGGAAGGGCAAGATAGTTACAAACAGTGCAAACCATTGGCATCAGTGAGTGCGTTCAAGAAATACTATTCACTAAATGTGCAAAAAGAAAATAAAAAGAGAGAGGAGAATTAAAACGCCCAGCTTCTGACAGAATCCATATTACATAGCTGTGAATTGCTTACATTATTCATAGTTTTCAATAGATTAAAAGACTACAGAAAAAAATCATACCAGAGAAGAGCAAGCCTATGGGAATCATGCCATTGGACCAATGAAATCTTCACTGGGGATAAAAAAAGTCTCTATGGTACTTTTATGTACCTCAGAAACTACATTTTTTTCTTGCCTTGACCAAGAGCTGAGGCACACCAGGGATGATCATTTAATTTCACGTTTTATTAAAACACTTAATGCAAAGCCATGTTATAACTGAAGGAGAAGCACAGAGGCTGCTGCGAGTAGCTCTTCCTCAGAACATAGTAATGAGAGAATTACCACATTAATCTGTGTATAAAGGCCCTTTAGAGATTTCCATGCCTCCTGTGGTTTCATTTTTCCAAGGATATGGGGAGTAAAAGGAGCTTCAGACAAATTGCTCATTGTTAAACATTTCACATTCATGGGCATGACTCTGTGAAGACACTGCTTCCATGGTGACACACAATGTGACACCTGCTTTCAGCTGAGTGCCTCATGGTATCAAACAGCAGAAACATACCTTGAACCAGGGTGGGCAGAGCTGGCCCTTGGTCCACAAATACAAGTTGGACAAATTGAGGCTCCTCTGTTCAATAAATGGATATACTTCTAAGTAACTAATCTATGATCTATCTTAAAACTGAACCCAATCAGACACTTGAAAACGAAGAGAATTATGTAAAAGCAGTACTGTGCTATTCAGACATGGTCACTACCCAGACTGAAATACCAGTCTGTTTTCAAAGCTTCGCAAAAATGTCAAGGTCAGACATAAAACTAAAGCCTTTTTCCAAAGTGAGCTGTGATGGCTAACACTGGTTGTCAACTTGAGTCCACCTTGGATCAAATAAAACCCAGGTTAATGGGTACCACTGTGAAGGATTTTCTTGGTTATATTATTGATATAGGAAGTAGGAAGACCTACCCTGAACCTGGGCCACACCTTCTGGTAGTGGCCAATACAGAAGGACCTGGAAGAAGGAAGCTTTTCCTTTTTTACCAGCTTGCTCTCACTTTTGCTGGTAGGTTTGTCTATTTGGATGTTGTGGCTTATATAAGATCAACTTCTTCAATGCACACAAAAAACCAGTGGTTCTCTAGAAATGCTCCCAGACAGCAACAGCACACTGGGGCTGAAAAGACATTTAGTCTGTGGACTAAACAAGCGTCAGACTGCCTTGTGTTGTGAGACAACCATTGCTGGGCTGCTCAGACTACATAATGTAACTCAGTAGACAATAGATTCTACCCATTTTGTTCTTTTAGAGAACCCCAAATAATACAGGTTATAGTACCAGGAGTGGGGTCTTGCTTGACACCTTCCCCTTTGTTGTGTTGCAGATTTGGCATTAATGACATTAATGTTTTTAACAATTGAAGCCGTTCTTATAGCTAAAGTCTTGTCTCTCATATTAATCCCACAAGTGTCTTTGTCCTCTCCAAACTGTAAATTTCATATTTCTTTCCATTCTGTTTTCTCTTTTTCATTGTAGGCTCCTATAAGAGTGATTACTAATAACTCTACAAGAGAAACAATTAAAATTCCCTCTGCCAAAGATATTAGCCACTTTTTAAAAAAACGTAGGCAAGTCCTTAGGACAAGATCAGAAAACAGACACATTCTCTAGCTTTGTGTGTGGTCTCTACATTGGCTGCTAAAACTGTCCGCTCTGAAACCCCTCAAGCTGGGCTTTCACAGTCCACATAGCTCCAAGCTTCTACTAGGATGATCCATGAAGATCTGTTTACACTGAGCCTGGCATGGTGACACATCTGTGATTACAACACTCAGGGAGGCAGAGGCAGGTGGATTGCTGTGAGTTCGAGGCCAGAGTGATCTACAGAGTGAGTCCAGGACAGCCAACACTACAGAGAGAAACCAGGTCTTGAAAAACAAAACAAAAGAAAACAAAAAAGATTTGCTTACATTGTTCTACTACTCTTCTAGTCTGAAGTCTCCACACCTTTCCGATTCCTTCAGGAACCATGGTCAGGGCTGTCTCAGTGATAGTCCACTGCCTGGCACTGACTTTAGTCTTATGTTGTCATGACAAAAGGAAGCTTGTAGAAGAGAAGGTTCATTTGGCGTTTAAAGTTCCAGAGCTTTAAGAGACAATCATCACCATAATGACAGACAAGGAGGCTCAGCAAGAGATGAGAGCTTACTTACATCTTCAACTGTTTACAGGAAGCAGATAGTCAAAACATGAAATGGCTTGACTTAAAAAATCTCTCTAAACAGGAACACCTATTCAAATATCTCGGCCTATGGAAGAAATTCTCACTCAAATCACTGCATATGGGTTTGATCTCAGGAGTCTTTTTCTAATTGTTTTGGTTCCACAATCACAAGAATATCAAGACAGTAGAGCCTATGAGGTAAAGAGATGATACAACTTGAGTACCATTTGTAATCTATAATCCTAGCAGATCCCTGTAGCTGACAAGAACTCTGAACAAGATTTCTGTAACTATGTCAGCAGTCAGGGCTAGTTCACAAAAGAAAGATGGCAAGTTCCTTAAAGGGGTTTAAAAAAGAAGGAGGAACAGATGATCAAGAGAGAGAGAGAGGATGAGGAAGTAGAGGAAGATTAAGAAGAGGAGAGGCAGCGCCCCTGTGTACAGATCCACTCTGGGTCCTTCAATCCCCACATTCTTCCATACCACTCTCACCGAGAGTCCAGCAACAAGTCCCAGCATCTGTCCCAATCCCCACTGGGTGAAGTCTCTCAGAGGACATCTATGTTGGGGTAATATCCACATATAGTTAAATATATACCATGCATGTCTTTCTGGGTCTGGGTTACCTCACTAAAGATGATCATTTCTAGTTCCATCCATTTGCCTGCAAATCTCAAGATTTCCTTGTTTTTAATGGCTGAATAGTATTCCATTCTGTAAATGTACCACTGTTGCACCAACTAAGGACAATGCAATAAACCTAGGGCCCCTGTTCAGATCTAGCCAATGGACAGTTCATTCTCCATGGTTGTGGGGAGAGCAGTGACTACATCTGACATGGACACTTGTCAACCTGATTTGAACATTTCTTTGTGGGGAGGCCTGGCAGGCACACAAAAAAAGAGGAAGGAGGCTATCTGCATGAGACCTGATAGGCTGTGGTCATATGGGATGGAGGTTCCCTTCTATCATATGTCTAGGGGAGAGGAATAGGACAGAAGACAGAGGAAGGGTGGGAACGGGAAATATACAAGTGAAGGAATAACAGTCGGGGTGTAATCTGAATAAAATATAATAAATTAAAATAGAAAAAAGAGTTTAACAGGAAAAACAAAAGAAGAGAAATGACACAAAGGAGGAAGTGGAGGACAGGGAGGAAGAGGGAAGGCATCGGGGGAGGAAGACTAGGAAGAGAAGTGAGTCAGATATACTTAGCCTCACTTTGAAGATTTAAGGATCTGGTTGGTACTAGGGGAGCTTTAAATCCCTTTATAATAGGCTAGAATGGTGCCTGCTTAATAAGAAGAGACAGTAGATTTTATATCACCCAAAGCCAAATGCAATCTGAAGCCCAGGCCAGTTACCAAATGGTTCTTGTTATTATTAAAATGATCACCAGGGAGTTCAAGGACTGGAGAGTTATTTGAAATGGTCTTGGAAAGCACGTTGGAAGGATTGCCTCAAACATTTTTCCCTAGTGTTTGTTCTGTGTCCCTGCGCTATAATACAGGAGCCCATGATAAAATATATCCTGTGTATTTATAATGTGTCCAGAAAATGCCAAAGTGCTTAAGGCTCTGACATTGTTTTCATTAGAGATTAATACTTCAGGAAATTCAAATGCCAACCTTTCACATTTGCTATAGGTGGGAAAGCTAAATGATCCAACTTTTATAATACCTTGTACTATGTGAAGCTGCAGACCATCCATGTGGGGCCAGAATGGGGAAAGATGTCTTTCTAAGGTGCACATAAAAATATCCCCATGCAACTGAAGGGACTATCTGGTGAATCCTACTTTTCTTCACTTTCACTAGTGGTAGTTCGAAAGTCAGAGCAAGACAATATAAAATGTCTTTCAAGTTGCATTCTAGCTCACTCCTTTTCTAGTCTATCAGTACCTGCCTCTTAGTCATTCTGTGTGTACCAAAACAGAGACATCTCTTTATTGATGTTCTTTCTGGTGTCCTAAGCATCCAAAGGGTTGTCATATGCTGTTGAAAAAAAGGCAAAAGAAGTTAAATAACAAGGAGGACCCTAGGAAGGATGATTAATTTTCATTCACAAGGGCAAATAGAAAATACACCAGAAGTAATTGAAGAGAATGAGTGGAACAGGAACCTACCATAGAGGTCCTCTGAGAGACTCCATCCAGAGGGGACTCAAAGAAGATGCTGAGACTCACGCCAAACTTTGGGGTGGAGTGCAAGGAGTCTTATGGAAGAGTTGGGGGATAATGACGTGGAGGGAATAGGAGCTCCACAAGGAGGCCAATGGAGCCAATAAATCTGGGCCAGGGGTAGAGGGTGGGGGTGGAGTGCTGCAGAGAATGATGCACCAATCAAAGACCATGCACGGTGAGGATCTAGACCCTACACTGATATGTAGTAGATAGGCAGCATAGTCTCCTTGTGTGTTCATAATATGGTGAGTATGGGCTAACTATGACCCAGACTCTGGTGCCCACTTGTTGATCACTTCTCTCGGGCTGGGTGGCCTTGTCAGGCCACAGAAGAAAAGGATATAGGCAGTGCAGAGGAGACTTGATAGTCTGAGGTCAGATGATAAGAGAGGTGGGCTCCTCCTTTCTGAGTGCTAGGGGAGGTAGAAGAGGAAATGATGGGGAGGGTGGAAGTGGGAGGAGATGAGGGAGGGGCTACAATTGGGATGTAAAATGAACAAATTGGAAATAAAAAAATTAAAAATAAAAATACAAAAGAAACACACATGTACACACACACAAAGAAAAGTACTAAGCCACTGCCTACCTTACATTTTTTATTTAATTAATTTATTCAGATTACATCTCAAATTGTTTTTCCCTCACTTGTATCCACCTGTTTCTCCCTCCCTCCCACTTTCACCCTATCCCCTTCCCTAGGTCTATGACTGAGGAGGACCTCCTCCCCCACTATATGGTCATAGGCTTTACCTTACATTTTTATGTCACTTTTCAGTTGACCTTATCACATCTGATCATAAAGACATCAAGAAGAGCTCTGCTTCTGAAGCTCCAGTTCCTCTTGCACATAGGCACTATAATAATTCAAGACAGTGATTTATAAAAAATTCCTGATTCCCAGTGAAATAGTCTTCTGAAGTTTTATATGAATTGAACAATCCCAGAGGCATCCATCCTCAGTAGAAAGTTCAATGACTAGGCAACTATGCTTAGGCCCAACTTTGGATATGGTGATGTCTGGGCACTTTCCTGAAAAATTTCTTTAAGAAGGAGTCATGTGGGGGTTGGGTTCATTTTCTCAGGGGGAATGGAATGATTTTACTAGTTCCTTTCATTCACAATAGAAAAGAAATGCAACATGTCTGTTGACTCAAGTAAGCCTATAAACGTCCCCTATCACACATCAGCTATTATTGTTGGTTCTGGAAGAACAAGGAGGAATAAAAGTTAGGAAGTCCAATGTTAACTGTCAACTTGACAAATCCAGAATCACCTTTCTGTCTCTAACAATGCCTCTGAGGGATTATCTTGATTATGTTAATTGGTCTGGGAAGATCTGTCCTACTTTCAGGCCAGACCATTCCTTATTCAGAAATCCTGTACTGTACAAAGTGAGGAAAGCTAGCCAAGCACTGGCATGAGTAAATACCTTACCTCCTTCTCATGGGTTGCAAGGTGTTTAATGTTTTCAAGCTCCTGTTGCCTTAACTTTCCTACCACAATGGACTCTAACTTGGCCTGTGAACTAAATAATCTCTTTTATTTTTTAGGTTGATTTGGTCGAGGTATTTTATAATAACATCAAGGAAAAAGACTCTTATTTAGAGTTTTACTACTGTGACAAAGACAACAATGACCACAGAAACTTTTATGTAGGAAAACATTTAATGTAGAGTCAGCTTACACTTTCAGAGGTTTAGTCCATTAGCATCATGGCTGGAAGCATGGCAGAGTCTAGGCAGACACAGTGTTAGAACAGCCAAGAGTTCTAGATCTTGATCTGTAGGCAGCAGAAGGAGACTGTACCACACTGGGAAAATAGCTTGAGCATATGAGACCTCAAAGCCAGCCCCCACAGTGACATATTTCCTCCAACAAAGCCACGCCTCCTTATGGTCAAGCATTCAAATAAATCTATGGAGGCCGTTTCTATTCAAACCTCCACAAGATGTATTCGTTGCTGACCAGAAACTCACTGTTTTAATGAAGGAACTAGGTCAGTGTCAGCTACATGATGGCAGCCATCTAAGAAGTATTAGGAAGCCATAGATAAGATCTCCTATCTAAGGGTGGAAAGCTCATAAAAGGCTATGGCTAAGAAAGCATCTGGTCTGGGCATTCTATGGTGAACAAACTCAACCATGAGGTATTGGAACTTGGAAGTCATGATGAGTAGAGACAGAAAAAGAAGGAAAGGTAAATAAATGGAGGGGGAGAACGGAGTTTGGTGTCAAGAACACAAGGAAGATATTCTAATGACTATCTTGTGGACCTCAAGTACTGTTGTATGGCCGACTGAAGAACAAACTGCAGTCTCTGCCAGGAAAACCTCAGGTGGGAAGGCACAGAGGAATGAGCTAGGGGCATCTACCATTTCTGCAAGGAGGAAGCTTCAGTCACACCTTCCTAAGATTACTAAGAGCCACTGGGAGTTTTCTACAGAGCATTATAACAGTCTTATCTTCCCTAAAACATTAGACTGTCCTTGAAGTAGATTCTGGCCCAAGTGACATGGATTAGGAAGCAGGGATGGAAAACTTAGATGCCATTTAAACATAAAGATCCCCTTGATTATTCTTTCTTTTGCTCTATGACTTAGTTCAAGATATTCATGTTTATATGTCCATATTTTAAGAAAATATTTATAATATTATTAATAATTTTAGAAAATATAATTATTTCCCCAGAGGGTAAAAGGCTTTTGATAAAAAATTGGAAAGAAAATTTGAATTAAGTCTATAAAACAATAGTTTGCTGTTGTTTTTTTTGTTTGTTTGTTTTGTTTTGCTTCAATTTATTTTTTGTTGTTTTTGTTTTTCTCAATTAGACAGAAGTTGGGATCATCTGGAAAGGGGAAAGCCAATTGAAAATATTTCACCACTAGACTTCCTGTAGGCAAGTCAATGGGACCTTTTCTTGATTAGTGATTGATGTGGCAGGTGACAACCCTATGCAGGTGGGCCTGGTTGTATAAGAAAACAGGCTGAGCCAGTCAAAAGAAGCAAGCCAGTAGTTAGGCTTCGTTATAATGTATGCTTGAGTTTCTTCTACCAGGTTCTTTCTTTGGCTTCCCTCAGAGAAGGACTGATCCGAACTTGCAGTCCAAATAAACCTTAACCCCCGAGTTGCTTTCAATCACAGTGTTCCCAACTCATGGGGGAAGAGTCCAGGAACCACTAGTGCCTGTCACAAGGCAATAAACACACATGAGCCATGCTGAACAAGAAAGGTGCACTCCAGACTTCCTCTTTCTTCTACAGGATCTCTACAGAATGCTCCATGAGCATCGCTTAGGTTTTCCCGACTTTCTCAGAGACTCCCTCCAAGCAGAATCAGCATGGACTCTGATTCCAACTGGTTCCTGTCTTCTCTTAGCACAGTGACAAGTAAAACTCTCATGATGGCGAGAATATACATGGAAGAATCTTTGACTGCAAATGAAAAATTTAGACAGTGGTTGGAACGCTATTTTCTGAAACCCATGAATTAGCTTGAAGGAATCCCACTGACTGCATTAATAGCAGATGTCAAGGATTTTGGGATTACACTCTACAGTACCTTCCAAGTTATTTTATCTATGTGAGAATAAAGCTTAGCCTGAGAAACGGCGCACAGGAGTGATTATTCCACATGAATTATCAAATACTTACATCATACATTACTGAAGCAATTTGGTGAGGAAAATGCAAATCACTTGTTCTAAATATAAGACAGTTATGAACAAAGCATGGCCTTCAACAGAGGTCATCAGATATAAGTCCAGTTGTTTAAAAATAGATGGAGCTGATGGATTAAAAAAGATTAGTTTTCTTATCATCCTAAGAAATAAATTTTAAAAAATAGCATTACAATTCTGTCAACATAGATAAGAGCTTTCCAATCGTATCCTCAAGAGTCATTTTAGATGCCTACAGGGGATATTCTTCATGGTGGCTATAGTGCACATGTGCAAAAACCTGTCTAAATCACTGTGCAACTGGTCTTTGTTCCCTGTCTTCATTCCAACCGTTTGCATTACAGAAAGATGAATGAGGTGTCATATGGAGACATAGGGCTTTGGAAACTATTTCCAGATGTCTCGGATTTGCTTGTTAAGGAATCAGAATAGTCAAATGCACTTTATTTTTTTCTGGATATCAATGTAGCATATGGACATAGATATCATAAGAATAGGTGACAGTGTTTCCTGGAGTAGGCTTTTATTAAAGGCACCTTTCATCTTACAGCCATAGCTTGGCATATTAGAAAGTATTTCCAGCCATTCCCTACATGCTGTGAGAGAACAGCAGTTAGATGTTCTACATTTAGATTTGCTAGGGTGCCAGGTTTTATTTTCCCGACTCAGAAACTACAACAGAAAGATACAATTTTCTTTTAGAGTTAAAAGAAATAAAGTGTTCTCAAAGTGTTGCTCTTGAGAGCTTCAGTTAGCACAGGTCCATAACTGTCAGGTAGAGCTGGCAGTCAGATGGAGCAGGTAGACCGACACATTCTTTACAGCCTCTGTGTTCCACATAAACCATAATAAAAATGGAATAACGGAGCCATGCATACTCTTAGGGTATTCCAGAGAATGTGAGAATTAGTGAGAGCCAGGACTATTTGGAAGGAATTAAAGCTAGCTGCCTGACTCTCATCACAATCAACATACATTCCACATGGATCTGACATTTAGATATAAAATGAAAAAGTGAAAAAAATTTCTGAAGGAAACTGTGGGTATTTTTTATTCTTGATTCTGGGTGGGAAGGTCAGAAGTAGACATAGAAGGACGAAACCCTAATGAATAGGATGATGGACATAAATACCATGAAAGCACATAAGTGTACACATACACACACATCTATTTTTAGTGCTAAGGAGGCATTCTATAAAAGGAAAAGGCAAAATGAGAAAGTTTGCTGTCATAAAGAGACAATGTATCTGTATTTTGGACCATAGATATCAATACATTCAGTAGAGTGATGAAAATACAATGGAAAAAAAAGCATTGTGTAAAAAGAAATTCAACGACCAATTGAGAAGAAACAATAAAATGCTACTAACAGTAAAGATATGTGAATTTTTCTACATAAAAGAGGCCAATATTTTGTATAAAACAAATAAATCCTACAAAATGAAAAGACTCCCCATATTGATATATTTTGATGCACTACTGAGCAACTCAGAGACAAGCTTCAAAAACCTTAAATGTGGTTATAATCTATGAGATATCTCCTTTTCATAACCTTTGAAGTTGTCCTAAGGAAATACTCATAAGTATGTGCCAACATAGACATACAAATTAAAAACATATTAATAGTCCTGTAATATGAAATACAAATAAGCTGAACAAAGCTAAGTTCTGGTACAACATTTGGGGGGCTTGGATCAGGTCAGTGGGAAAAATGCTTTCATAGGATGCATAAGGCCTTGGTTATATGTACAGCACTGCCCAAAAACAGGAGAGGAGAGAAAGAAAGGAGGAGGAAGAGGAAAAAGAGCAGGAAGGAAAGACGGAGGAAGAAAAGAGAAGCAGAAAAGAGAAAGAAGGAACAAAGAAAGGAAGGAAAGAAGGAAGGGAGGGAAAACGGAGAACAGGAGAAAGAAAGAAAAGAATGAAGAAGAAAATACAAGAAAGGGGAAAGAGGATGTCCTGTACAATGTGAGTGTTATTAACTAGTGCAGCTACTTTGGAAATGACTACATGGAACAACATGGAACTATGTGACTCAGCCATACTAATCCTGGTCATACACCAAAAGAATGTTATCTCACTGCAGTGATACTGTCACAGTCAGGTTCCTTGTAGCCCCATTTACAACACCTAGGAAACAGAATCAACCTTGATACCCATCAACTGATGAATGAGTAATGAAAATGTGGTACTTATACACACTGGGAATTTTCATCTATAAAGAAAAATGATACATGCCCGAATCCCCTATATGAAGCCTACTATCTGGTAATCTAAATTAAAATATGTAAAAGAGAGACTAACAGTGTATATGGTGCAAGGCTAGACGATTCAGGTCCTTAAAGTAATGGGTTTCTTTTAAACAAGAGACCAGTGCAAGGCTCACAATAGGAGCTGTTGATGATGATGCCTCCCAAGAAAGACAGGCTCTTGCCTTTCCTCTTGGTTGCCCATAGAGCACCATTGATGAAGACACCACACTGTTTGGATGCAAAATACAGAGAAATCAGGTGAGCTGAGCTAGAAGTTTCTCCCTGTTGACTATTGTCCGTAGTTCTACATGGTGCAGTAGAGGTTTCTAGAGTGCAGGTAAGACGTTGACAGTTTTACCCATCTGTGAACTACTGTCCAATCCTGCCAGGCAGGACGTGCCCACTGTTGTATTAGTGGGCACAACTGTTATGATGGTGATCTACAGCTCCATGATAGGATGTGCTCTCCAAGAGGGATCCCATGTCTAGTACTATAAACCCAGCTGAAACCCTATGAAGGAGGAGGTCTTGGGCTTGGGGAGAAAACCAACTACTACTGATGCTCGACTAAATTGGCACAGCCCCAAATTGCCTCTTAAATGTCTAGGCTTCTGTCCATCAGACAAACGAGATACAATAAATGTAAGTGCTAGAAGATGGGGAGAAAGGCTGCAACATGCCCTCTTCTAAGCACGACACCTGATAGCAGTCGAGCTCACAGTAGCTATGCCAACTGTTACTGTGCTAAACATGTCAGGCCTACCCACTGGTCAGCCTGGGAAGGGGAAATGGCTATGGTGCCCTGGCTCTTACTGGTGAACTCGTGTTAACTCTCAGATTATGAAAGAAGGATGAAGGGGGTTAGATTATTCATCTGTGTACCTACTGGTAAGATAATCAGGCACCAATGGGTAGTTTTAAACACATGGTAACACCGAGAGCCTGAGTTAAACTTTGTGGGAAATTAAACAAAGCAAAAAGTTATGCATATAGGGAAGAAGAAGAAGAAGAAGAAGAAGAAGAAGAAGAGGAGGAGGAGGAGGAGGAGGAGGAGGAGGAGGAGGAAGAAGAAGAAGAAGAAGAAGAAGAAGAAGAAGAAGAAGAAGAAGAAGAAGAAGAAGAAGAAGAAGAAGAAGTGAGCTGGCAGGAGTTGGGGGAAAATAAGAGGATGCAAGGAGATGGGGAAAAAAATCCAGGATGTATTCATTATATACATGTAAGAAATCCATTGTCCCCTGTTGCTACTTGCTTCAGCCACAGCTCAGCGCCAGCATGTTCTTCTGGAGAGGCCTTAGATCGCATCTCCTTGAAGCTATTTTCAGACAAAGCTTCAAAGACAACAGGAAATTTCCATGCTCAGGGCACTGGAGAGAAAGGCTTTGGATACAAGGGTTTCTCCACTTACAGATTTACTCCAGGATTCATGTGACCAGCTGGTGACTTCATACACCACAGTGAGATGGGTGGCAAGTCCATGTGTGGGGAGGAATTTGAGGATGAGAAATAACTTCATCATGAAGCATACGGTACTGGCTTCTTGTCCATAACAAATGGTTCCCGAAGGCACAAGCATCCTGAATGGAATTCCTAGAGCATTTTGGGTCCAGGAACAGAAAAACCAACAAGATGATCACTATTGCTAACAGCAGTCAACTCTTATTTTTCTGACCTGCTGGCAGGCATCTTACCCACCAGACGATTTCTTCTGTAGCTCCGGAGAGTGTCCTCAACCCATCTGTTCGCAGTATCCAGTAATCTGCTCACACAGAAGTTCTCTGGATTCCATATTGTCCTCATCACCCCTCAAGTCTAGCAAGATTGCAGAGTTAGCCTTATGATTCTGGATAAAAACTAAATAAGACAAAGATTAATATGAAAATATTCAGACAGCCATATTTTGAGCTATCACAAAATCCCTCTATTTGCCTTTCCAATGGGAATTCAGAGTAAACTTACTTTAAACAATTGATTCAAAATGACCTTTGATATAAAGTCATGATAGTTTATTGTATGTTTTTAAGTAATAGGCTATATAATGCTACTTAATTCTTTTGATGATTAATTAGAATATCTTCATTGTGTGGAGTGCTCACTTTTAAACTGTGATTTTTAAGTATTTTAATTAGTAAGTCTTCTCTAATAATTTTATTAACTAATTATGTAAGAATAACAATATTTGGTCTTTGAATATTTGCAAAATTTGAACATACACATTTAGTAGATGGCATTAACATATACTTATTAAAGTTTCAAATAGTTAAATTTATAGATTTTTAGTTTTTGAAATCAGAGTTTTGTGAGCATGTTAAATAATGATAAGATAATATTAAGCAAAATAACTGATGATATATCTATATATTATTTTCTTTGAATATTGAGTTCCCCAATTTCTGAGAATCATGTCAAATGTCAAAAACTCAGAAAGGTCTTTCTAAGACTACCCTTTCTAAGACTAATCTATCCAAAACAAAACACTCCATAAATGAATACCAGCCTCTTTCAGTGGCTCAAAACATTTAATCTTAACACAGTGAATCTGAACATATATTACTTTTTATTTAGAGTGCTAATTATGCAACTTCCCTCAAAGGAATGTAATCCCCCACAGAGGAAAAGATTATGGTGTTATATGTAAAAATTCACCTTGCATACAATAGGTGATTGATATTTATAAAACAGGTGCGATTATAACTGGATTAAAGACATGTTTATTCCAGTTTTCAAGTCTGCAATAATAACACTGACCATTAAATAAGTTTCTAGGCTTTGAAGGTTGTCCATGTAGATGTTGAGAATTTTTACACATAATTTGGATTTGTTTGCTTGCTTGTGTTCTGGGATTAAACAGACACTTGCCAGATACATGACCTATCACTGACTTATGACCCCAGAGTGTAAAGCTACTTTAAAATTAGTTATTAACTTATTTAAGATGGAAATTTACTTTCTGGTGACTGGACCATAGGCATGAATATTCCCCCCATGATTATAAATCCATTTCTAAAGCACTCTGTGAGAAGATTGCATCCATTTGCATTTCTTCCAGTGACTCATTCCCACTCTGCTGTTTGACTTTCAAACTTCTGTTCTCTGGATATGTCTCCAGGAGTACCAGCCTCTTCAGTCTTTCTTCCTACCAAGTGGTGGCACAGTGTTAGTCCTAACTCCCTCTTCTCCTGGTTATAGTGAGTATTCTCACTGGAAAGGTCTTAAGAGAGTCGTTTGAAGGATCACTGTTCTTTCCTTAGGTCTTATCCATAAACTTTCCTATAGTCAATGGTTTCACAGACTGAAACCAAAATTTACTGCAGAGCCATCCATTTCTTGCAATAGACTCTTGCAGTCAATGTTTTGAACAAGCAGAACTAGATTCCATTTATAGGGACAGACCAGGTAGCTCTCATTTCCATCTAGTTTATATGCTGGAAAATAGTTTTAGGGTGATTTATGTAATGTCTAGCATTTTCAATTTTGCCAATATACATACAGACAGTCATTTTAAGGCTTTGTTATCACAGTGCTTAACAACTCTTCATATGACACAAGGGTCCCCTCCCCCCTCTTCTCCTTTTTGAAGTAGATGCTTTCATTCCCTTTTTTTTGTTTCTGGCTAATTAATGTGGAGTGCTGAGCACACATCTGAAAGGTAACACCTTTAGCTCTGTAGGCTTTTATCCCAGACATCTGATAATAATTACCATATAAATAAATTCATAACACAAGGCAGTTAGAAGCAGTCTAATTGCACCAATTAATTTGTAGACTCACCTAATTAAATTTCCCTAGCCAGAATGTGTTGTCTGCATACATCAAAGTTTACAAAAGAGAAGTAACAGAGCAGAATAAAAAATAATGCTGTCCCTAATAGAGTCCCCTGAGGAACTTCTAAGGTTAAAATAAGAATCTATCAACGCGGAACAAAAAAAAAAAAAAAACCGCACAGTTCAGCAGTAATGATGGATGGCTCGGCTAACCTTCATGCAAAGCGATCCTGACACATATTATTATTGAAATAGAAATGAGCATATCTTTGTCTACCTTATTGCTTTTTTATAAAGTGGATAGAATGGTCTGGATGGCTGAGAACTCGTCTTTCTATTGTACCGGGAAACATTGAGATGATACTAAATCTCTGTCTTCCTCCTGGGGCCTCTATAACTTCTTGCTTATCTGTTTCCTGCCTTCATGTATGAATTGAGGAATTGCACAAATACATGCCAAAGAGAGAAATCTTTACAGCATATGGCTTCAGAAGCACAAAGGAGACTACAGCAATTTAAAATTTTCCAACCTTGGACAATTCTATGGGCAATACTTGCAGGTGATAAGTAAAATAAACTTTTTTTTTTGGTTTCTCATGTGTATATGTACGTGCTGTGTGATTTCGTGTGTCTGTGCCTGTGTGTGTGTGTGTGTGTGTGTGTGTGTGTGTGTGTGTGTGTGTATGAATGTGTGTGATGTGTGTAGGCTGGAGGTTCACATTGGGAGTCTTCACCAATGGCTCTCCAACTTACTTGTTGTAGGAGGGTCTCTTGGAGCACATCAACATGGCCAGGTTAGGTTGGCTAGCCAGCTTGCTCAGGGAGACTCCCTGCCTCTGCCATCCAAGTACTGGAATTACAGTGGATGGTCATGGCCATCTGGCATTTATGTGGCTTCTAGAGATCGTAACTCTTGTCATCACACACATGCAGAAAGAGCCTTAACACCAACCCATGTCCTCTACCCCTAAAATCCATTTTATATGGAATAATTAAAATGATGGCCAAAAGAAAACTGTTGGCTAGTTTACCTGGGGAATATATTACTACCAATATTCTTAAATGGCTTGTTGTTATTGTTGTTGTTGTGTGCTGTTTTTAGAGACAGAGTTTTTCTGTGTTGCCTTGGCTATCCTGACTCACTTTGTATACCAAGCTGCTCTACAATTCACAGAGATCCGCCTGCCTTTGCCTACCCGAGTGCTGGGATCAAAGACACGTGGTTCCACTCCTGGCTAAATAGTCTTTCTTTAAGCTATTGCTTAAAAGCCTTTGCCATGTTTTTTTCTTTTTCTTTCTTAATTTGACTAACCTCCTTGCTATTTCCTAATAAATGTAGAACTCCTACCTTTAAACTTGTGATAAAATTCTTTTCTTTTACTAAACTAGGGGTTTCTGTCGAGGCTTTTTGGCCTTCGTGCCTGTCTTTACTTACCACTTCCTCCTCTCCTCACTCCCTCTTTCTTGCATGAAGATTGTCATCTTCCATATGCTCCCCTGCACTACAGGAACCCTGGAAGACTCCCCACCCCAGATGGGCTAGGTAAGCACCCAGTGGTCCTAGGGCTCATCTGTACAGCATCCTTTAAGAGGTCAGGGAGTCACAGACAGCTCATGCCCTTTTGAGGTGAGTTTCAGCTCACCAGCTCACACTGCCCACCTGTGAACATCCCCTCTTACTGGTGAGAGAGTGGGACAGGTTTTCCTACAGACCCTTATTAGGTAATGTCAATACAGGTATTGCCACTAAAGGAAATATTGCTGAATTCTCAGGCACGGGATAGAGCCTCGTGTTCGGTGAATGCTACAGGATGCCTTTATCCTGGGTCGAGTGCACCTGGAAATGCAAATGGTCAGAGGCCATTGAAACAGGGTACTTGCAGGAAGGCTATCCTGTGTATTGTGGAAACTGACTCTATTCACTTCCAAATAGAAGAACGGATAACACATAGGGGGCATGTAGAAACCACAGCAGGGGCAAGTGATGAAATATTTTGATTGGTTGAAGTATACCTCTTTCATTCCATGTAGAAAACCCACTTTTTTAAAAAAAAACTTTGGCATAAAGATGTTATAAAAAAGAAAATGGAAATTGTTGGCTTCAACATTAAACCCTAGATTGACGTCATTTTTCATCTCCTTCATTTTCTAATATGTATTTTTTAACCAATAGGAATTTCTGCCATTCTGCTTTCTTGCCTTCTTTGAAATAGTCTTCTTACATGGCTAAGCTGGTCTCGAAATCTGGATCTTACCACACCACTATCCTCAGTGCTTGCAATGAAGATGTGCAACACCACTCTAGCAGGAGGAAAATGCTCTGTCATAAGTGAAGTCCTGCTCACATCTTAGAATTCTTTCTATGCTGCCAAGAAGAGAAGTGTATTTTGTTGTTTCTGGACTCTATTTATGTCTCATGACCTATAGAAATGAAGATGGTGGGTAAATAGAGGGTAAAACAAACCACATGAGCTCTAGAAAAATTTTGATTTATTCAGAATTTTAAGTCCATTCCAAGAATATTAGTGATACTCAAGTTTATATGTGATTATAATGACATATCATATAAAATGTCAATGATCTTTGAGCCTATTAACAATGTATTATTACTACTCTTTGTTAGAGTAGGAAAACAGCTTTTAATCCTTGTACCAATGACCCATTATTTAACTTATATATTTGAATCTAATAAATTTAACCTTCAAATGCATTTTCCATAGGAAAGGTCTTATATATCAAATTCAGGTCAAAATATAATAAAAAGCGATTTCTATCTTCTGATGTCAATTAAGTTAGAAACTCTAAGAGAAATCAGATGAAGGGAAGTTAATGAACTTTTGGCAGTGGGATCAATCTCCCTTCTCTGACCTATATCGAAACAGCTCTCATAGTAACATAGTAACCAGCACACACGGTTTCTGAGTAGCAGGACTGCAGTGACACCAGAACAAACAAGAGGCCATGCTGTGGACTCCAAAATGCTAGCGTCTGTGTTTCTGAGGTGAGACTAGAGTTCATGGGTACCAGGAACAAGGGGTTCCAGCCTCTGGCCATCCAGCTATTTCCATCATCCCAGGGAAAGCTCCCTGATTCTAGGAATGCTCAGCTCCAAACTCTGCCCACCAGCTATTCCCATTTTCCCTGAGAAAGCTCCTGGGTTTCAAGAGGATATGGTTCTATCTGACTCCTAGGATCCAGAGAAATGATCCCAGCCTCTGGTCCATAACTCTATCCATTTCCCTGAGGAGACTAACCAGACCTCAGGAACATACAGGATCTCACTCTAAGATGGCTACACCCAGCCAGTATGGTGTTTCAGCAGCTTGAGCTCAGAGATGACAAAGCAAGCAATCCAGTGATGGAGCTGCTGACTCCTGGAGTGTCTCGTGAGAGAAGGGCTCCCAGGCTCCTGAGGGCACTGGCCAGCCCTCAAGATCATAGGCTAGACACCCCCATTCTAATAGCCTGCCTGTAGGTCTATCTGGAACACAACTACCTGAAGAGAATGGCAGGGTGTTCCCTGAGATCAATCACTCAGTTCACAACCATACCCATTATCCCAAGGAAGGCTGTACCAGGAACATCCACCCTTCTGCCCAGGGCTCTCCCTAGACCTTTGAGAAAACCAGTTGGCACCAGGAGGAACCAGCCAACACCAGAAACAGCCACATGGCTATAAGACAGTATAAGAATACAATCAACAATAGCCAGATCAATATAGCACCTCAAGAACCAGTTATCCCACTGCAAGCAGCCCTGGGCACCCTAACATTGGAACTAGGTCCCCTACCCTCATGCAACCAATGGGTGGTTTGATCTTCAGGTGAGTCCCCTAGTAAGCTGAGTGGGCGCTGACTATGACATGGACTCTATTGCCTGCCTTCAATCACTTTGTCCTAGATGGGCTGTCTTACCTGGCCTCTGTGGGTGAGAATTACTCACCAATCTTACAAGGTTAGATATCTTCAAAACTATTTTGTTAATCTTAAGCATCAAAAAAGTATGAAAATTATTTAGAGAAATTTGTATGAATGCCAAAGTTGACAAAGAAAAGACTGATCATACTATAATGCAATCTCACTTATGAATATTAATGAAAATCTTAAATTAGCAACAGAATCTAACATTCTTATGAAAAAGCACATAATATAGTGATCAAGCGGAATTTATGATTTTTTTGGTATGTGATAAGGTTTCTCTGTGTAGTCTAGCTGTCCTGTTCTCCCTTTGTAAACTGGGCTGGCCTTGAACTCTCAGTGATCCACCTGCCTTTGCCTCCCGAGTTGCTAGGATTAAAGATGCGTGCCACCATGCTTGGCTTTTTTTTAGTTTATCAAGACAAGGTTTCTTTGTCTAGTCTTGGCTGTCCTAAATTCACTTTGTAGACCAGGCTGGCCTCAAACTCACAGTGATCCACCTGCCTCTCTCTCCCTCCTGAGTGCTGGGATTAAAGGCATGTGCCACCATGCCTGGCTGGAATTTATGATGAAAAAAACTTAGACAATAGAAAACATCTATGAGGTTATCTCTATTACTGTCAAGGTTTTCCACTATTTAGATAAATGAACAAGGATTTAGGTGTTAAAGGTCTGGTCCATATAGTGCTAATGTTGGGAAGTAGGGAAGAGTGAGACAATCTTAGAACTTATTGGACATAGTCTTGAAGAAATTAGTGGAGTCCTTGTTTATCCCTTGTTTCCTTTCACTGATTGGCCAGTTTTTTAGGTTGACTCTTTAGCCCTGTGATGCTATTGAAAAGTGTGGCCTTTGGGAAGGGAGTAGACCATGACAGTGGACTCCTAATGAATGAAATTAGGGCCCTAAAAAGCAGAAATACAGAAGTGTAGGCTTTGAACTTTTTCAAACCTACATTATTTGGTGTTCTTTAATGCTTATACCTTCCTTCCAACCTACCTACCCTAGATAGGCAAGAAAAGAGATTACTGGAAACAGGAGAAGTAGACCTTCTTAGTCTCAGTTCCTTAGAGCTATTCCACTGGCACAGTAGACAGGACTCCAGTAGCCCTGTTAAACAGCAATCTAGCAATTCAGTGAAGGCGACTACAAAAGCAGCAGCTGGAACCTGGAGCAGCATCCAGAACCTGGAACCTCGAAGTGCTCCCTGGAGCATCTCTCTCCAGGAGGGTCTCTTTCTCCAGGATATACATATAAACACACATATCCTCTCAGAGTCCATATTAGAAATCAGAGTCCATATTAGAATGTTTATCAGTTGTCAAATCCATGCCCCGGTGAGAGGTGGTTCCTCTTCTAATGGACAAACATCATCTCTTCTCTCACAAGTCTGTTTTCAGTGGAAAAAACAACACACACCCTCACTCAAGTCTGTCCCCCATCCCACACTTGGGATTAAAAAAAAAACATGTTTATATCCATTACATGGAAGGCTTGCTTCTTCTCTCTGCTCATGTTTGTTAGGTTACAAACAGAAAACAAGTGCCCACACAAGAGAACTCATCATAACAGAATCTACCATAACTTTGACCTTAGACTTGCCAGCCTCTAAGCCTGTGATCTGTAAAAGTTTCTTGTGTAAGCCACATCATCTCTGGAAATTTGTTATGAAAAGCTGAGCTAAGACACAGGATTTGCATAGCTATCAGTAAGCTAACACGACCTCACTACATGTCATTTGTCATTCACCCCCTCCCTTTTCTAATCTCTGGCCACCAAAGATATGATTTTTCCAAAAACCAAAGTCTCAAGGCTTCTATTATCACCCTATATTGAAATCTCTCATCTTCATTCTTATTTACTAATGTGTTTATATTCTTTAGATGTTGTTTCTTTAGATGTTGCATCCTCTGACCTCAATGATGTGATCTGATCACCAGCCATGTGATCAGATCATCCTCTGCTGTGCCTTGTCTTACTAGCCTGCATAATACCTTTCATTGTTTGTTTGGTGGGACTTAATTTACTTGCCCACTAGGTTCCACCAGAGCAAAAGAAACACACAGCGACTACTCACCAAAACTCGGTGCTGATGCAATGCCCAGCACACAGAAAACACCCTTGACTATCTACAGAATCAACAAACAGATGAGTTGTCCAGGATACTGAATCATAGTTCCTAAATTTAAAACATCTGGACTGATTAAAGAGATAGATGGACTCCTTTTCTGTTATGTTCTAATACTAGTTCTTGATTCATACAACCTTGTCACAAAATGGTCTTGAATGATAAAGGGAAAATATGTGTTTAAGTCATCAGCACACTGGTATCTAACACATACAAGGAAGACACTAGTTTTCTCAGCAGTTTCTTAGTGTTGTTAATTACTAATATTGTTACTTAACTTTATGGTTCCATTTGGGTTTTCTAGCTATTTATGACACAATGCAATATAAAAGCTTATGTCTTCAAACATTTTAGGGTAAAGTAGTGGATAAGCACCATGCACCATTGTCTGGACTTCTGCTCTGCTCAGTGACTCAGGACTCCTAATGGTTCTTTGAAGCTCATGTACTTCATCTACAGAAAGGAAAGCAGGAACTACTTCATAGAGGAGTAGAGTCATAACATTAGAGTGAAAATAATGAATTCCCTCTCCCTTTCAGGCTGCAATACTCCATAATAAGGTATATTTTGTAGTTGTTGTTGTTTTCAGACAGGGTTTCTGTGTAGCCTTGGCTGTCCTGGACTTACTGTGTAGACCAGGCTGGCCTCTAACTCACAGAGATCTGCCTGTCTCTGCCTCCTGAGTGCTAGGATTACAGGCATGCACCACTGAGCCTTGTGATATATATATTTTTAAAATGAAGAGTAGTAGTTACTCTTCTACCATGCCTACCAGAATGTCCTTCAGAAACAACTTGAAAAGAAAACTTATTTTGGCTCTGACGTTAGAGGGTTCAGTTTATGCTCCTACATGTTGTTATGGTTTCCAGGTCCCATGTAGGCATATTGTGTGCATGGCGTTATTTAGGTAATATGGAAACCTTGGCAGGAAAACCCAGCTAAAGGAGAGAAATCACAGAGTGATGAGGCATGATCCTGAGGGCGGTAATGTCCTCAGAATCTTCACAGTCACCATGAGGGGAAGGGCTCTGCCTCAGACTTCTGCCACCATGATGTGCAACCACATCTACTAATTCTATTTCTTGTATGAAAAGAAAAAAATATTAATCATATGGTGGCTGATGGATGGAAAATCATACCCATAAAGGGGGATGTGACTAAGAATCCTTGAAAACAGTAATATAATATTTTAACTTTAACTCTCAGCAAATTATTCTCAAATACAAAAATAATATTCCCTTTGTGTCTCAAAGTTTTATAAATGTATAGATTTAATTAATGAATATTTGAAAAATTCGTCTGCACAGAACACCAACGAATCTGTTCCTGTCATTATCCCTTAAATCAGGACTGTCCAGTCTTTTGACATTGTTTCATGACATTGTCATCTACAGAGCTCATGCCCAAGAGTCATGAAATGAGTTTCAAAGATAAACCACAAAACATCTTACAATATCTGAAGTAAATTTATGATTTTGTGTTGGGGCTCATTGGTTATCATTGGCTCTAGGCTGTCTAGTGGGTCTAAAAGATACATGTCAACAATTATTTCTCTTTTTTACCTTTTTAAACCTACATTGTACTTGGTGTGATAAAGTAATTTAGAGTTGATTTAAGGCATACAAGAAGACATGCATAGCTTACATGAAATGTTATGCCCTTACTTTATATACTGTCCTTGAGTGTCTGAGGATTTGCATATGGGGGAACAGAGACCCAATTCCCTGCAAACTGGAGGAAGGACAATTATACACTGAAATATACTTGATTGACTTTTGATTACAATAATTTCTTTCTCTAAAACATCTTAGAACTGTATCTGTGTACTCTCCATCTGCCAGCCTCAACCCATTCCTAACGCCAATGCAATTGCTTCTTAAGGAGTCTCACTAAATTCCAGTGATACCCACCAGTGCAGATGGAACTGCTGTGACAACTTCCATTTTGCTTTCTAGAGCTGAGAAGTGGAGGAATGATTTCTTTTTGTCAGATTACCCACAGGCCACACTGAAAGAAAAGGGGTAGAGGATAGATGGACAGATATACATTTCTCTGCGGAAACCTGCGCAAGCATGGCCACGTGGACTTGAACAGGATTACTCTTACAGTTTGTTTGGCTATTGAATTAGTGAATATAGTCCAGGTAATGTGTGTGAGTTTAAGAGTTCTTAGGTGCTATTATCTCTTAGGCTGGGCTCCTGAGAGAATAGGAGGTGTCCATCTCGCCTCAAAAGCCCAGAACAAAATTTGAAATGATTCTAGGCATGTAGGGAGATGTCTCAGTTGCTAGAATGCTTTCTTTAAAAGCATAAGGACTGGAGTTTACATTCTTAGCACCAATGTTAAAATATGATATAGAGTTATACCCTCTGCAATCCCAGTTTTGATATACCCTCTACAATCCCAGTTTTGATATACCCTCTGCAATTCTGGTTCTGATACACCCCTGCAGACCCCGTTCTGATGATATATACCCTCTGTAATACTAGCTCTGAGATACCCTCTGCAATCCCAGAGGACCCTGACTTAGAATAAGGTGTAGAGAATAACTGAAGAAGATACCGCCACTGGCCTCTAACCTGCACACACATACACACACACACCACACATACACACACACACACACACACACACACACACACACACAGAGAGAGAGAGAGAGAGAGAGAGAGAGAGAGACAGAGAGAGAGACAGAGACAGAGACAGAGACAGAGACACAGAGAGAGACAGAGAGAGACAGAGAGACAGAGAGAGAGACAGAGAGACATACAGACACAGACACAGAGACAGAGACAGAGACAGAGACAGAGACAGAGACAGAGACAGAGAGACACAGAGACAGAGACACAGAGACAGAGACACAGACACAGACACAGAGACAGAGACAGGGAATATTAGTTGTCTAGCTCAACATTAGGATATGTCAGTAGGAGTAAACCTCAGGTCTGTTTAATTTCTCCAGCCTTGACTTCATCTGGAACTTCTGAAGTGAATTTTCTCCTACACCATCAGTCCTAGCATAAGAGTCTGTGCAGCAGGCCTGGCCATAACCTATGGAGACCTCATTTTTATGCATAGGGAGAGAGATCTATGCACAAAAGGGATGACTTCTCAGAGTGCTAACCTATCATGTATTTATTACCTGTGATAAAGGGACCATTGAGAGAGACCCTCTCAACAATCTCCAGAAAATGATGGGGGAAAATATAGTGTAGAAGAAAGCCTGCAATTGCAGAGCATGTGTACCCCAATTCAAGAATGGGAAGACAATACACCTGATATAGTCGGCTACTTTGCTCCTCAGTGGGTCTCCTTACGGTAAGCGCCAGCTAATTGTGGCTACTCTGGTCAGGCTACCTCTCCGTGTTAATGCGTCTTTTATTTAAAATCTCTTAGATGTCCTACAGCCAGTGGCGGCCTGCCTTTCCTCTCTATAAGCTCCCTTTTTGACTGTAAGCTTTCACAACATTTATTAATTCACCTACTCTGTTCGGAGGCATTTGAAGTTACTGTATCCCTTCCCTTTTCCTTTTAAGTGGAAAGAAACTAAAATTGAAAGGCGATCTTTCATCTCCTTGCCTTTACCTTGTGTCAGTGAGCTGGGCCTGCACTAGCTCCTCTGTCACTCATGACGCCTTGTGTACTTGTTGAGTAGCGGATGTTCCCTACTTTTCGAGAGCAAAAGAAAGATTTTTCCAAATATCACTCATCATCAAGTAGCCTTCCATTAGCGCAGTGATCAGTTTCACTAAATAGCATGAATACCTCTATTGTGTGCTAGAAGCACTCATCCTGCTTTCAAAAACACACTGAAAATAATTTGATGTCAATTTCCATGGTGACAGAAAGGAAGGGTATCTCTTAGAACTGCAACAAGTACGTAGATTTCTGAGCTATTGTGGAACTCTGAATCGGTCCCTTTGAGTCAAGAATTCTGTGGGTTTTGTTGTTGTTTCATTACCTGAGATGAAAAACTACTCTTAGCAAAGAATGTGGGAGAATCATTGAGTGCATCCTGTTTCATATCTCACTAGCCAATCAATTTTTTTATGAGATAATGTTTCAAAAGAAGAATCTTACTTTATTTAGCACTTGTGGAAAATTTTGAAAACGGAACTTTATCTTGGTGGGTGAGGTTATATGTAAGGTGTCAGTGCCCAAGAAGTCCTTGCTTTGACAGTTGCTACTTTGTGTCTTTTCTGTAATTTATGAGGTAGAGGAACTTCTGGGCAAGAAATGCAAAAGTCTTGCCTTGTTTTTAATTCCACTGTTTCTATTTGTCACAACACATTAACTTTTTTGCAAGAATGTACTTACTGTCTATTATAGGCACTGTGACTTGTAGGATACAGTCAGCCTAGTTTGTTTTTTCTATGTTCCAAAAATTTTTTTGTCAGAGAGTAGCCTCCTGGTGCAGAAAAGATCATGATGCCAGTTCAGGCATAGACATAACTGAGAATGCTTGAACTCACATGTTAAGTGTACTGTACACTCATCTCATCAAATTCTACAAGGTCAGATAACGCACACTCACTGGTCAAGAAATGTCTGGCAAAAATTTTTTTTTAACTTAAAAAAAAGTCTGTATCTACTCGGCGTAGGTGGGTGACCTCTGCAGTTTGGGGTGGTGTGGAAGGAGGAATCCTAGGGCACTCAGAGGAAGGATAGCAAGTTACAAAGAAGAGACTCGATATTCTAAGAGCATATATAGGGGGAGGAGGTCTCCCTCAATCACAGACATAGGGGAGGGGAGAAGGAGGGAAGTGGGAGGGAGGGAAGAATGGGAGGAAACCGGGGAAGGGCTAACAATCGAGATGTAATATGAATAAATTAATAAAAAATGTAATAAAAAAAGAAAAAGAAAAAAATTGAAATGTAAAAAGAAAAAAAGTCTGGCTTAGTCTTTAAAGGAATCTCATGGAGACCCACAGCCTGTAATCATACATTTCTAAGATTCATGGCTCCACTCAAATTACTGTTCAGATTTCTCACTTTCACTGTCCTGTTACTATATTTTCTTGCCTACATCCTATACAAGTCATTTTATACAAATACATATATGTGTATGTGTGTATGCATATATATGTGTGCATATGTACATATGTGGGTATGTTTATATGTGTATATATGTAGATGTGTATATTGTGTATGTCAGATTGTTTCCTCATCTTTGCAGAAACTCATTGCTCCCCAGGTGTCCAGTGTGGCCTCTTCTTTAGCGCATGTGGCTGAGGAGTAAACATTGTTCTGTGTTATCTCTAGCTTCGGAAATAGCATAGATGTGACTTCCTCTCCACCATCCCTAGCCCTTCCCTGTCTTAACTGTGGTTATACAGCTTTGACTTTAAATTTTGTCCAAGTTAGCTACTGTTCAGGAATGACTGCACAATCAGAGCGGGATTGCAGTCTTGTGGTCACTTCTGCATCTGGGACTCTCTCCCCTTTAGTCACATCACTGAAATGAGCAGACTTCCTGTCTTTTCTTACATACACACACAGAAAGAGAAAACATACAAAGAGCATGTTCCTAACTAAATCTCAACAGATGGAAGGGTTTTTACATTGCAGAAATCTAAAAAGTTGAAATGACAATTGAATATTTATTGTAAATTCTTTTGAATAAGCAGGAGAGGTGGCTCACATCTGTAATCTCAGCATTCAGGAAAAGCCTGAGGCAGGAGGATCATTATGAGTTCAAGTCAAACCTGGGCAAGTCTCCTAACTGCTGTAATGTTGTCTCTTCCTACATCACTCGCATCTCACGGTTTCTCCCTCCTTCTCCATCACGCCTCTTAGTGTTTCTGCATCTGTCCTGTCCAGTTACTTTTCAGTCTCTTTCAGAATAATCTAACCTAATCTCAAACTCGATGCCAGGCCTCCTCAACCCCAGAGTGTTTAAAGAAACATAATGTAACCCTTCTGTAGCAGGAGAAACACACTGGTTTTTGGGAACTTGATATTATAACGTCCTACAAAACCAAATAGCTTTTACATCAGGGAGTCTCCCATGTTGCTGGTAACAGGCTTCCTGGTTTCCATAGCTCTGGCTAAGTTATGTTACTGGCTTGATTTATAACATTAAAAAAATAAATTGAATAATGTTGAGTTGGAAGGAGAGAAAGGCCCTGAAAGAGAGCCATTGGAAGCTCCTATGAATAATCTGTTATTAATTAATGTAGCCTGAATATTAATGTAATCTACACACTAATCCAAGTAACACATTTGAAAGAGTGGGAAAACTGTTTACATATCCATTATTAGAAATATTCCCATATTAATATGTTGGCTGTTATATGTGATGAACAAAGACATAATGTTGTCCAGAGGGCATATGAGTCATGAAAGAGATTACAAGATAATGATTATTCAAATTTCATTTCTGTTACAGGTTTGCTTTTTGTTTTTATTTTTTCATGGTGAAAAAAATTAAGTTATCTTTTGGGCATTGAAGTGGGACAAGTCCTGTTAAAATAAGTATGAAAATAAGTAAAGTATTGGATAGTTAAAATGTAAAACCATAATAGAAACTTCATTGTTTCAGAAAGGCCGGAGTTCACTTTGGATGTATGAAGATTGAGACTAGGAGAGTGTTTGAGTTGCTTCCTTAAGCCAGTTGTCTGATATCTTTATCAGTAACTTAATTGGAATTTTAAAAAGATTTTATTTTTTAGTTTAAATATTCCTACAAAAATAATGTAATAACCTTTTTGAAGATGGAATTCTGAAGCTCATTCATGGACAACAAGGTCCTATCATCTGCCAACAGTGTACCTGACTAAGCCTTACACCAGTGTCACCAATTACGTCATCTGACTTCTTTTGAGATCGGTACTGGACGTTATAATCATGAACTTAATTTCATGATTATCCCAAGAGAAAGGCTGAGCCACATTTAATTTGCTTTGGGAAAGGGAAAGCAATCCCTTTCTGACACAGTGGTCAGGCCTTTGTTAGCCCTTCAGCCAGCCAGCTGTCTTGGCCATCCAAAAGATTCTGAAGCCAGTATTAGCCAAATTTCCCTGCTGACTGCTGCTCCTGGCAGACGTTGGTGCAGCAGCAGGCATGACCTCAGTCCAGGACAGCCCAGTGACATCAGAAATTCTGCAGGTACAAGCCTACCCCATTCTTATGTCACTGTTAGAACTTGAATAATCCTGAAGGAACTTAATTGTGACTTGACTTCAATTTTAACAACTCATATTAAAGCCATTGTTGTTGTTGTTGTTGTTGTTGCTGGCAAGCTTATGCCACAAAGGCGAAGCACGTCTAGTGGTGTTGTGAATGCTGCTTTCTTTACACACACACCGTCCCCTTCAGCTCTTCCTGTCATTTCTATCTCATAACTTGTACTCATTGTTGAGCTGATTTTTGAGCATAGTTGGAGAAGTTGAATAGAGAAATTGATATTTATTTATTTACTTGACATTTTAAAAAAATTAATTTATTCATACTACATCTCAATAGTTATCCCATCCCTTGTATCCTCCCATTCTTCCCTCCTTCCCATTTTCCCCTTACTCCCCTCCCCTGTGACTGTGACTGAGGGGGACTTCTTCCCTTGTATATGCTCATAGGGTATTAAAATAATTTTAAATTGTCTAAAATAAAAGATAAGATTTTAAAAAATCCTAGAAATTCGTGTTGAGATACTGTTGAGGGCACTCATTATTAAGAAAACTAACCATTGGGTGTCTACAATGTTTCAATTTCCTATATTAGACAAGTGTTAATTTTATAAGACTTGATGTTATACGAAGGGACAGGCAGAAAAGGGAAGAGAACAACAAAACTCTGGAGTGGAACTTTTGATTATGTTATATAAACATGTTTTTGTTTTGTTTTGATCCCAAATGTGGGATGTGAAACTACCTTTAACAGCTTCATGAGAGAGTGGGTGATCTTTGTCAGCTGTAAACTGTCTTGTGTGGGACGCCTGGCCTTTGCCAGCTGAAAACACACTTGTGGGGACTCTGAGAGGGTATAAGGAGGAGGAGGAGGAGGGGGAGGGGGAGGAGGAAGAGAGAGATAATTTTAAGATGTTCCTAGAGAGAAATGCTCTAGAGAATGCTTCAAGAAGGCTGCTGCTGATATGTTCCACTGTTGCTCCCGCTGTTTGCTGTTTATCTAGACCTCTTGAATCCTGACAACAAAGAGTAGAATCACCCCCAAGGAACTAAGTCTAAAAATTTCTACACACCCTGTCTGTCCCTACTAACCTTCTTTTTTTCCTACTAGGTTTGGTGGGTTGGAAGTGAGGTAGGGGTATTAAGGAACCCCAAATGAAGTAGGTTTTAAAAAAAATCAAAGCCTACAAGGTGGTGCTCAAAGTGGGGCCCAAAATGTTAAAGTTATTTTTTATAAAACCTTGTTTCTTTCACCGTTTCTCTCTTAACCTCTATAACCCGAATAATCAAGACTCTTATAATATTTTAACAAGTTTCACAGCATAAGAACTGAACAGTTCTTGATCTGTGCTTAACTCTCTAAGCGAGCATGCACTCCAGCCATACGTGTACTTTGTAGCTTCCCTTGCTACTCTCTCCTGGTCCCTCCTGGACTTCCGCCAGTGGATGAATCCCCTACTTTCTCCTCTCTCAACTCCTGCCCTGGCTGTCAGGAAGTCCAGCCCAGCAATTGGTTGTAAGGTGCTTATTGGCATACCAGGGGACAATTGGGGAGCAGTATTTACACAATATTGAGATAGGAGATTCTCTGAATAAGGATTGCAACAATATATGGAAGAAAGGATATCAATATTTGAGTTACACAGTAACCTTATGTCTACAGAACTCCTATCTAGTACGTAATGTGAAGGAAGGTAGCAGAGCTATGAAGAGGGAAAAGAGCATAGAACATTTTGGGGGACGTCCTAAGAAGGAGTTGTCTACTGCCAAATATAAAGAAAAGCAGTAGAGATAAGGTATAGACATATACATAGATATATGCATAGATAAACCATAAACAAAACTCCTAGGCTGAATAGACTCCTCAGTTGTTAAATTGCCTACTTTGCAAGGAGGACCTTTGTGTGATTCCTACAACTCATATGAATAATGCTGGTCATGGTGTCATGTGTTTTTAATTCTACTGCTGGGGATAAGGAGACATAAAGATTCTTGGGATTCATCAACAAGTCAGCGTAACATACTTGGCAAGTTCTATTCCAGTCAGAGGTCCTGTGTCAGAAAGAAAACCAGGAAGGTGATACTGGAGGGAAAATACTTGAGATTAACTCCTGGCCTCTACATGCATGTTCATACTCGTAATTGCGCATACTGTCATCTACAAAAATGTTTGCATGAGAACACACACATATATACCCAATACACACACACACACACACACACACACACACACACACACACACACACACATACATACACATATATACATACACTTGAGGTGACAGGAATCAACTGATTTAGAGAGACATTGGAAGAAGATGACTTTGGAAAGAAAGACAGGGTTCCACATATGTCCAGGTCTATACTCAATAAGTTTTGATTACATTTTTAATGCAGATGATTCTTTTTATAAGGAATTTTAATATATTTCTTTTTTACACATACATTTATATTATTACACATAAATAAAATAAACTCCATACAGCAGATGATTACTAAGTTATAATGAATTCATGCCCCTAAAACCCATTGCAAATCAAATTATTATGAATGTGTAAATGCAAAATATGTTTAATACACCTAAGTTCTGGCTAAGAAAGCATAGACTAACCTACTTAGTCTAGCTTACATTTGGGCATAATCAGCAAACACGAAATATGATTTATAGCAATGTGTAGCGTATCACAACTCCACGCGAGCAGACATTTTGTAGGCAAAATGGCATTTGAGAGCATCAAGCCAGTATCCATGCCAACAGGATATACCACAGAGTGTTGTTTTCTCTTCTGATTGTGTGGCTGCCAAGGCATCATAACTTATTGTCTCTGCTTGCACTGAGAGAGAGACATGCCACAGACATCAAATTTAGAGAAAAATCTAAGTTCAAATTTTGAAGCATTATTTCTACTGTGTGACTATTGCTTTACAGAATTATAGGGATGAAAAAATCATACCTCATAGGAAATGTATATTCTGGAATATTCAGCACAGGTGACATTTTTTTGTCATCTCACATGATGTAACTTCAGTTTTAAAATGTCATCCCCCTTGTAACTTTCGCATGAAAAACTTAGGACGAGATAAAAATAGAACAAGAGCAAAACAAAATTAGAAGAAGATACTGAAGTGCAGTTGGAGTAATTCAGAGAGATGGGCAGGTTGAGGCGACTTAAAGTGGTAGCTGGTCCAGAGAGGAACAAATTGCTTGGGATATATTTTGGATATTCTCCAATGCTGAGGCACAGTTGATACCCATGCTAATGAGGAATAGGCAGGACTAGAAAAATGCAGATATCTGCTAAAACCAGGTATAGGAAAATAAAGGATATGTGCCTAATTTTAATGATGGGAATTTTGCCCAAGATTATTCTTTACACTACATGTGTACTTATTTCTGAGACTTATTTTCTTGTCTGATTAATTTGTTCTGTTTTCTTGATATAGATTGACCCTCAACATGTGGCAATGCTCCTGCTTCTGCCTTTGTAGTGCTCAGATGACAGGTGTGTACTGCCACATTGCAGGCTACTTCTCAGCCTATGAAGCCAACACTTGGGGCTGCACCCCGAAATCTGTTAGAGAATTTCTTTCCAAGGAAGGACAGAGCACAAAAAAAAAAAAAAAAAGGAAAATTGTGTTAAATTTTAGGTGCAGACACTGTAGGTCCTCACTCTCACTAGGCTCATTAAGTACAGATCTCCCTTTGTTCCTGTCCTTCATTCTGTTTGCCAAGCTTTTACAAGAACCCTGCTACACGGGTTTAATGACTTTAATGACTGGTTAAATTCATTGTCCTTAGCCTTCTGCAAAAGTTCTGTTAAGGAGTCAGTTGGTCTAGCAAGGATTCCCCAGCTATGGTGTTCTTGTCCAGCAATTTCCCATCCACATGCCACGCCCACCTTGATAATCTTCCGTTTTCCTTATTCTATTATTAGTTAAGCCTCATATCTCTTTCCTTACTGCGAAGCTTTCTTTGTCATAGTTCTGGAAGAGTATGCTCCATCCATCCACAGTGACTGTTAGGGACATGCATTTTGTGTTCTGCGTACACACACACACACAACACATGTACACATACATCTATGACCTTGTTTAAAACAGCAGTTTTCATTCTTCATTTAATCCCTTAAAGATTTAAGCCTTAACCTAATGCAGATTCGGTTCAATAGCGTACATCTCTCTGAAAATGTATCAACACTTCAGAATCTACATTGAGTTCTACTGTTTCTCTTCCCTCCAAATTGGGTGGGTTTTGAGTAGGCTGAGCAATATTAATCTCAAATAGCTGTAGTATACTTGAAGCTTTCAAAAATTTCAAAGAAACATCTTTGAAGAAAACTGGGCTGAGGTGAGGGTGTCTGTAGATCTGTATTTTCTTCTCTTATTTTAAAAATTTGGTATCAATCTGTCCTGAATAGTGAGTGGGACCAGAACACAGGATAATTTCAGCATCTTGCATGTCTGACATTTAGGTTCCCCATCCTGATGTCATAACAAGAATTGACAAAGAATCTCTCAACTACCCCCATGTATCCCATGTTGGAATTACAGGTGTGTGGTTCACCGTTGGATCGAGTCCTTTCATCAGTGAAACTGTTGAGTTCTATGAGAAGCCTCAGCCTCACAGTGCAATCCCACAGATATCAATCAGTTCTCTGGAGCTTTGCACACTTGAATGGAAATAATACCCAAGCGCAGCATTTATCATCAAGTCCAGACTACTTACTGAGTTTGAGAATACATTTTCACCAATCAGAAAGGGCCCATGAAACAAATTATAGAGACTAGAAGCACCTTTTGGCCTTTGGGTCTTGAACAAAAAGGAAAGTTTTCCTGTAATAGTCTGCAATAGATGCAGAGCTCTGAGGAAGCCAGAGGATGGTGCTTTCATGGATGACAAAACCTTGAAAGATCGCTTTTAATCTAGGATATGGTTTTTATATTTAGTTTCTGAATGTGGAGACAATGACAGTTTTGTATTCATACCTTCTCACAGTCTAATACCTTTTAAAAAGTATAATTTTTGTTTATTCTTATATAATTTATACATGTATATTTACTGTATTTTGATCATATGCACCCCAACTTTGTCCTCAAACTCTTGCAGATCCTTCTGCCATATCCCCTTGTGACTATGTTTTTCAAATACACTAAATACAGTTGGTGCTGCCCATCTGTGTAGGGTTGTGGGGCCATTCAATGACGCATAGAGCAACCTACCTGGGGCCACAACCCTGAAGAAAACTGGCCCTTCTGCCTTCAGCAAACCATCAATTGCCAAAAGCTCTTTGGCTAGGGACATGGCCTCAAGAGCAACTCTCTCATCTTTCCTGGAATTTTATTATCTTCACATCTTGTGCAAGTGACTATATTCTATGAGTTCATCAGGGCAATTTCCCTGCCCTGCCCAGAAGTTGTCATTTTCAGCCACTGTCCCCAAACTCTGGCTCTTCCCACCTTTACAGCTCCTCCTCCACAAAGTATCATCAGCCTTGGGTGAAAAGGGATTGATATCAATGTCCTATTTAGGGCTGAGCACTCCAAAGTTACTTATGCCCCCATTCAAATAGCTTAAGTCTTTTGTATTTTCTTTGCATGGCAAACAGGCCTAAAACAGTAGAAAGAAACCAGCACTTTCTAAGCAACCAAAACCAATTCTTACAAGGAAATTGACATCTGATGATTATAAATAAATTAACTGAATAGCAATCTGTGTAGAGGTATGTGGGTGTCCAGGTGTGCATGAGTGGGCGAAACATTGATTTTTCTTTAAGCACAATATTAGTGTGACCACATTATATAGGAGTGTCTTGGCCATATAAAAATAAACAGGAATGGCAATTTCTTGTTCTTACAGAACACCCACATAGAATTGCTTCTCAAATCCTAAAAGCAAACAGAATAACATCTTGTACATGCTGTGCTGAAAAGAATTCTTCCATGCCGACTGAGTTCCAATTTATTCATTCTTCAAGCCGAGTTCCCACCACTATTGTGTGTGTGAGAGAGAAAGCCTGCCTGAGCAGAAAGTGTGACTTCCCTTCCTATTCCCACTGCTTCCTTGTGGAGATCTGCCAGAGAAATGTACTTTGCATTTGTAACTGGCTAAAGAAATTGATTAATTAAATGCTGGGGAAGCATTATGTAACTATATTTTGATAACTCTAGGTATAGTCTATAAAATAAGTTAAAAAGTAGTCACCATTGGGGTTGGGTATCTTAGTCATACTCAGCCACAAAATTCATTTCTAAGGAAAAATTAAAAACAATACTTTTAAAGCCAGGGCTCTCACATAGATACATGACATTTGAACTATATTACTGTAATCAAAATTCTTCTAACTTATCTCTCTTAACATCAGAATAAAGTAAATATAAGCCCCTGGACAATAAAGACTATACGCTGATGTTCCCTTATTGATGTACGAAAATTCTGGGAAGTCCCATATATATTCATCAGTGCTTTGCATTCTGGACATGTCATACACATGTTTACTTCAACACAAAATTGGCATGGAGGATTCTATCAGCTTCACCAAGGTATATCCTAGTCTGCTAGTTGCCCACTGAGTCCTAACAGCCCTTAGAACATGCTAAGCAGGATATAAGATTGTGTGCTAGAACTTGGGCATTTTAAGAAAACCTTCCCATGCCAAGCCCCTCTCCTCCCAAACGGTATCTGGTTGGCTATAATATAAACATCCTTCCTTCCCCAGCATTCTCAGTGGAGTGAAAACACAAACAAACAAACCGACAGCCTTGTGAGGACGTCAGTGTTGCTCTCACCCTAACCCAGATCAAGACATTCATAGATACATTGTGCAAGACTCTTTCTCGGTCAGATTTTTGCTATAAGTAAGTTCTGGTGGAAGCCATCAGTATGACAAAAGGAAACGTATCTATTCCAGGATGATCAGGTTCTAACTCACGCCCGCAGGCACACATGCATTCACCCATGCTACAGGCACTAGATTCTTAGCACATTGATGGGGCTTAGTTGTCATCTGCTGACAAAGCAGCATTTAGTTTTCCACTCTCCTTAAGTTTGTCTTAACAATCCAAGGAATGGAACAGATAGACACATCAGTGTAGAGGACCAGGCATGTGAGTGTTCCTTCATCGGGATATGTCCAGGGATTTGGTAGTATCAAAATGAGTATATAACCATAAGTTCTCCACCAGCGCCCCACATGGCTGGTTAACTCTCCTCAGCTTCCTGTGTCCAAGTTCCCCAGAGTCAGAGGTGAATCTTCTCTCTGACTCTATGCCAAAGCTCATCTCCCTCTGGCAGAACACCCATTTTCTATTTCCTGCCTAAGTCAATAGGCCATCATATTTTTTTAAATTTTTGGGCAGGTGATGCTTCCATACAGCACACAAGAGATTTTCTCCACATGAGAATGATCAGTCATGGAGAGCGCATGGAGAGAAGGTAGAGAATTCATACTACAGAGATGAGCAGGCGTTGCCTACCTTTACCAAGCCATACAAAGAGGGCTGACTGAGTTGTTCAGGGAAAGCATAGTGTTTTCTCACTTGAATATTTCTAATTCCATATGGAAATAATCAGAGGGGCATGGGCAATACAATGGACTTAGAAATTTTATCCAGTCTTCATTAGAAAAAGCTGCAGAATCTGTGACATCTGCCATAGACTTCAACAAAGAGAAAGTCAAGTATTTGCAAGATCACCATTATTGTCTGTTGTTGGGTTGTTGGAAATACAACCAAATAGAATGTTTGATGCAATTATTGTAACTTGTAAATGAGAAAGTAATGCACCTGGCAAAATGTAACATAGGGAAAACACTGAGAAATGAGTGGGGCAGTGGGAGTTATACCTTTCTCTCATGTCTTTTGTGCTTTTTAACCTACTCTAAGAGAAGAGATATGTTAATTCTGTTTTTCCTCTGCTATTATAAGAACATTCTCGACATTTATTTGCACACTTAAGTATCAATCTGCTGCTACGGACATCATACTGTACCTCTTATGGTTAAGAGCCATTTTGAGAAACCTGTGATGTGAGAACACTATGATCTACCTGTTAATGTATTATACATAAGGCTAGCTTGGCTCTATTTTATCTAAGCCTGTGCCATCTATTCAACTGTGAGTTTGCATAAAATACCTATTCCTATAACCCTTAGAGAACATGACATTTTATCAAAAGTAACCTGTGTGCTCCTGTGTGTTTCTGTGGCAACAATGCCTCAAGGGTCCCCCTTAACAAAGAAACTCAGGCTTCTGAGAAGTTAATGTTCTCTCTTTTGAAGGCTGCGAGTTTGTGAGATCACACACTAGGTAACTGAAACCTGCAACATCATAAAAGTATTTTCAAATTCGGGCATTCTGTGAATGAGACATGAAATGAATTTCATGTGCATCAGCTCCCTGGAGCCTTGTCACAATAGATAAGGCCAAACTGAAGGATGCCACATTACTTCTTGTGGGCTACTGAGCAGCAGAGTTAATAACTGAATCATAATTTCACTCCAGGACACAAAGCTGCTACATCTTGTCCCCTCCTGATCCTTTATACATAATAGTGAAAGTAGAATTTCTTTTAAGTCAGACCAAATGGTGAAGACATTTATATGTACACTCCTATAGTTGGTTTATATATGTACTCAAACCCATATCCTTTGTGAATTTTCATAAATTAATATTGCTATTACTGACTGCATAGTTCATATATGTAGTATATGTAGGATATTGACATTATTAATTATCTCAGTTATTCATTATCAGCATCTCAAACATATTTATATCCTACGCAAAGGGATGTATCAGTCCTTAGTCTTCAAGGAGGGTGTTCCCTCAATCCATGAGTTGATGTTGGACCTTGTATCTTGATATGGCCAGTGTCGTTCCCAGGCTGTGATGCATACAAGATGTTTGGGGAAATACTAGCTAATCCAAGCTCCTCTTTTTCACTTTTGTTGTGAGAATGTATATAGCCTTGCTGGACAGTGGGAAGACTCATGGGCCACATGTCCTTTGTTTTTACAATAGTCACCTAACCACTACAGGAAATTCTGGCATTAGCAATAGGAGATGAAATACTGGTCCACCCTGCTGAATTCAGCCAAGGTCTGATGAATCATACAAACATGCATTAAATTCATAATAATTAATTGAACATCAAGATTTATTTGTTCTCGCTTCTTGCGCAGCTGCACAATTCCAGTGCATGGTTGATGAGAATATATGTGTATATACCTCAGTATCAATAAAAGATTGCTTCTGGGATTCGCCCGTGGATACTGAAGTGAGCAGATGTTCAGTTTCCTTCTTTGATGCAGCATTTGCCTATAGTATACTAAATCATCTGCAGGTGATTTATAATACACAATACAATGTAAATTCAATGCATTAGTAGCATTACTGTATTTTTAGACTAATAAATAATGGGGGGAAAGTCTTACATGTTCAACACAGATGCAGTTTTTTCCAAAATAGTTTTGATTTCTTCATGGTTCAAACATGTAGAGATATTGATACAGAGGCCAGTCTGTATTTACACCCTGATTTACAGTTTATTGTACCAGGATATATTTATATTATGCTTTTGCCATGTGTATTATACATTTTATCCTCTTGCATTCACATCAGTTTCCCATAACGATTTTTCCCCTTTGGAGATTCTACAAGAAACTACCACATACTCTTTCATTGGATTTCCCCAAAATGATTTTATAGACTTGGGTTTTGCATATGTTTTAAGGATAATTAGCTACTGGATGGAGGGTGATAAGAACTTACATCTTACCTGAGTAAAGCAGTTCAAATGAAGTTGACTAAGATGCTTGCTGAAAATGAGGTCACAACTGAGAGATGGAAAAGGTCTATGTGAGGGACCATGCTCATGGGATCTGTGGTAGATCACGTGCACGGTTAGACTGCAGAGGAAGAAGACAGTGAAGGAGAAGCTGCTGTGCCTGGTGAAGCACAGGTGGGAAGTTGTGTTGCCATCACCAGAGTGCCAGGGGGGCCTGCATCTTCGTGGTCTCTCATCTCCAGTCTCAGTGTTCCATAGCATTGGCATGCACCCAGCTTCGACAATAGCACAGCTTCTTTCATGTCAGTAAACAGCCATGTTTTGTCCCTTCATTTTAAATTATTTTTATGAACAGTTTTGAAACTAAGTAAAAAAAAAATAGGAAAATAAGAGAAAGGCTTACCAGGGGCCTGCACTTAAATCCCCATTAGTAATGTCTTTCATTAGCATGGTGCATTTGCTGTAATTAATGAAGCAATAGAGACAAACCATTGTTAATGGAAGGAAATACTTTATTCAGGGCCACTAGGTTTTAATGTGATGCCCTTTTTATGTTGGGGGGTACATCTAAGTCAGTAGTTTGCTTTGCCAGCATCTATGCTCAGGATCCTCTCTGTGGTGACAATTTCACCGCAGATATTTTTGTTTGAGATTACACTGACAATTTGGAGAAGTTTTACTTAGACATACCACTGAATGTCTCCCAGTTGGGGTTTGTTTGTTGTGTGCCTCATTATCAGACCTGAGTGATGTATAGGGTGAAGATTGGTCACAGGGCCAAAGTGCTAACTTTACCAGATTGAACAGTATCTACCATTTGCACTTTTGCTGAAAGACATTGGCTGGACACAGAGTGGGATAGTGCCAGGATTCTCAACTGTAAGGCAACCGTTCTTCCCTCTTGCTGCTCTGTGTGCCTAAGAAGAAAATCAGTATGTAGAGACCAAATCCAAGTAGTAAAGAGCTTAGTTCTGTGACCTTTAGGTTAGAGTACCAATACAAATAATGAGAAACCCTTCTGAAAAGGATGTTTGTCTATTCTTTTTGTGTATTTTCATCTGTGTATTTTATATGAGTGTATATTATATACATATTGACACACACACACACACACACACACACACATATATATGAGCTACAGACTCAGATATATGCTGCATTTGAGCGTATAATGCAACATTTTATTTGTTTCACTGGTTAAATTTTCTGTCTTCGGCAACTGGCAACCCTTCAGTTAGCTCTTATGTACCTTTGATGTTGGTTAATTTTTAAAACAATTCGTTGCATCCAGGCACTAAGAGATAATCAGCTGAGCAAGCTGCTCTTGCTTCTGATCGCCGAGCCTGGCCAGAGTGTGTGTTAACTTGGTTTCTCTGCTTTAATCCATTGTTATTAACATGTTTTCTGATCAGCTTTCCCTGTGTATGTGTGTATGCATTCACCCATAGTGTATATACATGGATGTTTTTTGAGGTGGAGAAAAAAAAGCAAGAGATAGAGAATTAGCAAGATCTAGTGGATAAAAAACAAGAACAGAGTATACTGATTTCTGAAATGCTCAAGAGAGACGTCAAAGAAATGCCTCTTATTGGTCTGCCCGGTTTACTGGTTAGCACATTTCAACATAAGGTTCCTGTCCATTTCTACTTTACAGACATTATAGTTTTATAACTACCCACATTTATAATAGCTTAGCTCATGTGGTAATTGTAGCACTTTAAAAAAAAACTTTACATTATTTGAGGTGTTTAGAGCTCAACCTCCCTTTTAACCTCCCAACCCTACATAGGAAAAAAAAGTTAGTGGGGAGAGGGGGCCCCTTTACATCTCCTGGCTGTTTAGCATCTACTAGGATCTTTTGGACTATTCCCATCTCCATCAACAGCAGAACATCCAGCAGTCTCTTCCAAGCCATTGAGCCCCCAAAGAGGATCTTTCTGTCTGTTCCAAACCACCACACTGTCAATGGTCTCTTCAAACTGCTGCAAGCCAATACCACATTCCCCTCCCCCCAGCAAGCTCACTCTTTGCTCGTATATACATCCTCAGAGTCCTCGACCATGCTCCTCTCTGTGCTGCGGGAGGAAGGCCTTTACTAGCTGGCAACGGCCATGCCCCTCACAAGAGTGGTGGCCAAGCTAAAGTTCAAAGTAAAATCCCACACTTGGGATTAGAACAAAAACATATTTGCATAACACAACTGAGTTTACAAAGAACCCAAAACTTCCATTACAGGTGACAGCATTGGTAAACATATAATGGCAGAGCACATCAAAATAGCATCAAAGTACACACTTCAAAAAAAAAAATAGAATTGTGGAGACGAAGGCATTTAAAAACATACCATGTTGAAACAAAAAGAAGATAATTCACATATGAAAGTCAGAGTGTTGGACTGGAGAGATGGCTCCATGGCTAGAGTCCCAGTTATGTAAGCATGACAACTTGGATTTGGATCAGAGGAACTCACAGTAAAAGCAAGAACTATATTGTGAGTCTGTATTCTCAGTGCTGAGGGTGGGAAGGGATTTAAGACAGGAGAATCCGTGGCTGTCGTAGGCCAAGCCACCTAGCCAATTCAGGAGTCCCAGTCTCAAACAAATACATAGGTGAAAAGGACAGCCAATGAGGAAGACATCAACGTGGACTTGTTGACTGTTTTTCACATGCATGCACACACGTTAGCATACATCTCTATTCACGTATATGAACATGCACACACACACACACACACACACACACACACACACACACACACACTCTAAAAGATAAATATCAAGATCATGTCTTAGTAACCTGTCAGATTAATTACTGGTATTCATTTGGTTACTCAGGGAGTCTCTATGGAGTAGGAGACCCTCATCCAGTTGGTTCTCTGAGCTCAGGCATTCATGCTTGGGCCAGCTGAGCAGCTGATCCAAGTCATACTATCAGTGACCGTGCAATCAGAATTCAGATGCAGAGTTTTTCAGATCCCAGAATTACGTTTTCCCCAAATTCTTATTAATAAGTCCTACAGTTGTGTAATTTCACAAGCTGGTGGTGGAGAGAATGGAGGGAGGAAAGAGAAGAGATAAAGAGAATTGAAAGAGGGAAAGAAAAAGCTGATAGAGGAATAAATATAGACAGATACAGAGAGAATCACAGACAGATATCTAGTCACAGTAGATGTCATCAGGGTGAGTTTTAAATTTATGAGAAGCTTAGTGTAAAGAAGAGCATTACCAGAGCTGCTTTGGGACACTCCTGACTGCAGGGAGCACTGTCTTCCTCACCCCACACTGTGCCTCGTGCATGCTAGGCAGGTGCCCCTCACTGACGTGCATATCCAGCCCCCCCGCCCACTTTCCCCTTTATTTTGAAACAGGTTCATGTTAAGCTGTCCAGGCTGACCTTGAATCCATACTTAACTGCCATTAAGCTTGGTGGCTGTCCTTCCTCAGCCTCCTTAGCGACTGAGACCCCACACATGTGTCATCAGGCAGGGCTTATGCTTTTTAGTCTCCAATTGTCGGCAAAAATAAATAAAGCTCACACAGACATTAAAAGCAGGGAAAACCCAATTTCCGAGTTCCCAGTACCTATCCTTGCCTGCTTTGAGTAACTAGGTGATGGATCAGACAACATTTTGTATAGACTATTATATTATATTTTCTCAAAAGAAAGAAAGAAAGAGAAGAAAGAAAAAGGAAATAAAGAAAGGAAGGAAGGAAAGAAGAAAGTAATCGAGCTAGTCAAAGTTCTTGGTGTCACAGAGCTAGGATTTTTTTAGGGTGAAGTAAATTGTAACATCCCTGAGCACAGGCACTGGCCACATCTCTGTCACACGCTTCAACAGACACACTGGTGAAGGGTACTGTTATCACCAACCTTCCTTTCTCTTCCTCAGTTCTAGGGTGATCACTAGTACTGGTGTGAACCATGACCTTCAGTAGAACTTATGTCACATGCCAATTCTGTCATTGTGACAGCTCATATTCCATGCTGAGTAATCACAGGATTTAACAAAAGGAACTGCACCCCCGAAGGCCATTTAGAGTTATGCTGAAAAAGGAGAGTAAATACTGCTTTCTTTAATTGTCCTGAAAATAAAGACTCCCCTCACTGTGTGTATATGTTTCTAAAGACCACCACTATACATGTGCGTACGGGTGTGCGGGTGTGTGTGTGACAAGGTTAACACTGGGTATCTCTCTCTGTTACCTTCCACCTTACTTTTGATGCAGGTCTCACGGAAGTTAGACCTCGCAGATTTGACTAGTGTGTCTAGGGAACAAGTGACAGGAATCCTCCTGTCTCTGCCTTTCCAGCATTGGCATTGTAAGAATATTTCCATGTTAGGCTTCCTATTCTAAATGTGACCACTAAGACTGAACACAGGTCCCATGCTTGAGTGGCAAACATTTCAGCAACAGAGCCATCTTCTAAGCCTCGAAAACATCCTCTTATAACCTGAAGGGAGAGGAGCTCTGTACCCACGCCTTGTTTACTGAGATACAAATCTTGCATTCTTAGATTTTTATCCCCTGATAATATGTTCATGTCAGTTTTGAAACTTGAGTAGCAATAACACTGTTGACATCTCATTGACGAGTTAATGACTGGGCCCTGACCTGAGCTTCTCACACATGTTATTTTAGAATGAGTAATCTACATCTAGCTAAAGATACAGGGGTTTATCCTAATCCTTGAGATCTAACCCATTGGATATCTTCCTATAACCCATGTGAAATTCCTATTGACGGAATTGGACAGGTCAAGCTGTTGCTGTTTGGTTTTGAGTTTTGTTGTCTTTAAGAATGCAATGCTGAGAAGTCAGCTGTGTTTACACCTTAAACTCTCTTTGCACTGAGGTATAGGAGTTTCCTCAGAAATAATCAACATCTGTAAGATTTTTGTGTTCCTTAAAACAAGGAAAGGCTTGGCAGAGTAAGTGCTCCGCAGCAAACCCGAGCTGCATGGATGAGATTTGCTATCTGCCACAGTTTTCTTTCTCTTCATTCCGTAAATTTTGTGTTCTGAGGTAATTCTACCAATATTTCCCAATATTCCTTCACTTAATGTCCGTGAGGTAACACCTATAGGATGAGAACTTGGGTCTACTTTTGGAAATTATCCCAGAACAGAAAAAAAGTGCTTCAAAGAATTAAGTGAGCTGGAGAAATGTTAATTGGGTGAAAGGTATCATACTGTCATAAGCAAGGGGAGCTGCCTCCTTACGATTGCTACTTTCTGCCCTTCTTAGTAACCCCAACTCTTAAAGTTGTCTTCCCGTTTTTCAGCCCCATTAGTCTCTCACCTAAGATCTGACTCCCTGTAAGATTCGTGCCCTTTTCTGGCCTTTACACGCACATATCAAAACCATTGAACAGTGTAGTGTCAGAGGCCAACCGCTTCTAAGACACCGCGTGCTTTTCTGCTGCTGAGGACAAGTGCGCGGTTGATAAATCCTCCGCCAGTAGCCATTTATTAGTGATAGAAACAGCAGTTCTCCCACAATAGAAAGAGAGAGGAAAAAAAAAAAAAACAGAGAAAACTTTAATTCCAGCTTGTCTTAGTCTGGGAATGCTCATAGGAAATGAGCTACTTCTGTTTCTCAAGTCGTTTTATTCTGCGGGTGGCGGCCGCCCTTCAGCAGCACCTCTTCTCAGACTCATTTATCACCCGTTCAAAGATGGCGTGGTACATTGCAATGGCAGACACAATGCTTTTCCCTAGTGCCGTGCACTTCTTTTCTCACCTACATTCTTCTTTGCTGATTTTGTTCTTCAGAAAGCTTCCAATTCAGAAAGGACTCCAAAATAACTAAAACCCGAGAGGCAGTTAATACCTCTAGCCATTAGCTGATTGCATCCATGCCCGTGGTTAATGCTAAACACACATAGAAACATTTTTTGAGTTTCCTCTTTGTGTTTTGATCATTTTGAGTCTTGAAAAAGACAAACACTAAGCAATCTCAGTCCACTTTGCTGACTCTCCTTTTCCACTCTGAGAGTTAATCTATTTTCAATCCTTACCATGGCCTTCTTTTACACTGTCTTACCCCTAGTGTCCCGAACCAGTGCAATTTTCTGGTTGAAAGAATTGTTTTCTTTGCGTCCAATATAGTACAATAACTATCACATGAGACTATTTCGTGTGTGTGTGTGTGTGTGTGTGTGTGTGTGTCTATGTTTTTGAAAGTAAATATCTAATTTCACTAATTTTAATCCACAGCACATTCAGCTAGGGTTGCCATATCGGACTGTGCACATTAACACAGATTCATCCAATCATGTGACTTTGAAAACTATATTCTCAGAGGCATTCAGCAGGGGATCAGGACAAATACTCCTAGTCCGATTCTGGGCGAAGAGCTGCCAGTTGTACGGCAGAGTTGGGATGGGAGGAAGGACGGGGTTGCGGGGAGGGGGGAAGGAAGGTGAGGTTGGGGGCGGTTGTCAGGAGCTCCACAACGAGACCATCAAGGCTGGTGGATCTGGACCCAGAGGGACCTGCACAAACTGATGCACCAAGCAAGGACATTGCAAGCAGAGGACCTAGACCCCCTGATCAGATGTAGTGGATGGACAGCTCATTCTCCACATGCAAAGTGGGTTGGGGGAGAGCAGGGACTGCCTCTGACAAGAGCTCTGGTGCCTGTGATTTGATCACTGCCCCTTGGCAGAGAGGCCTTTTGGGGACACAGAGGAAGGGGAAGCTGGCTATCCAGATGAGACGTGATAGGCTGTGGTCAGATGGTGAGGGAGGAGGCCCCCACCTGTCAGAGGTCTAGGTGAGGGAAATAGGGCAGAAGAGGAAGGGAGGGTGGGAACAGGAAGATAAGAGTGAGGGGATAACAATCAGGCTGGATTGTGAGTAAATCATAATAAAAAGGATTGAAATCCCTAATTTAAAAAAACTATATTCATTTCATATCTACATTTTACTAGTCATATTCCTACTTGTCACAACTATTGTTTTGGACTCACTGGCTGCAGATCATCTTCACAATGGCTGTAGATGACCTCTACGGTGGCTCTTTGAGTGGTCTTCCTGTCATCATCGGCCACTCTGACATTGTTCCAGACAGCTGAGGAACAGACCATATTTAACACGTGCACGTCCCTTCATGCTGTTGCTCAAACCATTATATTAGTTTCTACTCATGCTGTAATAATCACCACAACCTGAGTGACCAAAAAATACAAAATAATTTTCTTATATCGTCACCAAAAACTCTAACAAAGGTCTAACTGGGTTATAATCGAGGTGTCTACAATACCTCATCACACTTGTCCTTTCCAGGCCTTCTTTGAGAGAATCAGTTTTCTTGCTCTCTCTAGTTTCCAGAGGCCAGGCATTTCTATGGATTGTTGCGTCCTCAAAGACAGCAGTGTAAACTTATTTCGATCCAGCTTCTATCTATATTTCTCTTCCCAATGATCAATAATCTCTTCCTAAAATGGCATGGTACTGGTATAGAAATAGGAATAAATGGAATCAAATAGAAGACCCAGAAATACATCCACACGCCTATGGACATTTGATTTTTCACAAAGAAGCTAAAACCATACAATGGAAAAAAGATAGCATCATCAACAAATGTTGTTGGTCTAACTGGATGTCTACATGTAGAAAAAGGGAAATTGATCCATATTTATGAACCTGTGTAAAACTGAAGTCCAAGTGGAATACAGATCTCAACATAGAACCAGACACACTAAATCTGTTAGAAGAAAAAGTGACAAAGAGCCTTGAACTCATTGGCACAGGAGATAACTTTCTGAACAGAAAACCAATAGCTCAGGCTCTAAGATGAGGAATTAATAAATGGGACCTCATGAAACTGAAAAGCTTCAGTAGACAAAGGACAATATCAAAAGAACAAAGTGACACCCTAGAGACTAGGAAAAGATCTTCACCAACAGTACATCTGACAAAAGGCTAATATCCAAAATAGATAAAGAACTCAAGAAATTGAACACCGCCAAACCAAATAATCCAAGTAAAAAATTGGGTACAGAGCTAAGCAGAGAATTCTCAACAAAAAGAATATTGAATGGCTGAGAAACACTTAAAGAAATGGTCAGTGTCCCTAGTCATCAGGGAAACACAAGTCAGAATGACTCTGAGATTCCATCTCACACCTGTCAAGATGGATAAGATAAAAAACTCATGTGACAGCACATGTTGGTGGGGATTTGGAGAAAGGACAACACTCCTCCATTGATAGTGGGAGTGCAAACTTGTACAGCCAGTTTGGAAGTCAATCTGGCACTTTCTCAGAAAATTGGGAATAGTTCTACCTCGAGACCCAGCCATACCACTCCTGGGCATATACCTGAAAGATGCTCCATCACACAACAAGGACATTTGCCCAACTATGTTCATAACAGCTTTATTCATAATAGCCAGAATCTGGAAACAAATTGGATGTCTCTCAACTGAAGAATGGATAAAGAAATTGTGGTATATTTACACGATGGAATACTACTCAGCTATTAAAAACAAGGAAATCTTGAAATTGGCAGGCAAATGGATGGAACTAGAAACAACCAACTTGCGTGAGATAACCCAGACTGAGAAAGACATGCATGATATATACTCACTTATAAATGGATATTAACCCAACACAGATGTCTTCTGAGAGACTCCACCCAGTAGGGGATCGAGAAAGATACTAAGGCTTGAAGCAAGACTCTGGGCAGTGTGCTGAGAGTTATAGGGAAGGGAGTTGGGGAATGGAAGTTCCAGGAGGGAGTAGGAGCTCCACAGGTAGATCACAAGGTCTGTGGATCTGGACACAGGGGGTCGGGGGAGGGCTGTACAAACTGATACACCAGCCAAGGACAGTGCATTCAGAGAACCAAGACTCCCTGTTCAGATGTAATGGAAAAACTACCAATAACTCCATATGGGACAGGGGCTGTTGCTGAACCTCTGATATGCACTCTGTTGCCTGTGATGTGATCACTGCCCCTTGGCAAGAGGAACTAGCTTAGCAGGCACATAGAGGAAGTGGATGCAGGCCATGCAGAGAAGACCTAATAGGCTGTAGCCAGACAGTTGGGATAGGAGGCTTCCCCTATCAGAGGTCTAGGGGAGGGGACTAGGCAGAAGAGGGAGGGAGAGTGGGAATGGGAAGATAAAAATGAGGGGATAAAATTCAGGATGTCATGTGAATATAATAAACAAAATATAAATTTAAAAAAGATTCTTGAAGATAGTTAAATGCCCCTTTACAATTTCTGAGGTTTTCAACATGGTTATCTTATGAGGAAAAAATACTCTTAGTACCAGTGAGTGACCTCTATCTTGGGTCACATCTATGATCTCAGCACTGTTGTGACTTAGTTTCCCCCTAGCTTTTGAACATTGTACTCTATTCTTGTTCCTTCCCAAAGCCTTTCTTGTATTTGATACATCCTCTCCATTATTTACAGAACACTTCACATGTCTTATAATAGTTCTATTCAATTTCTGTTTCCTTGGAGACAGCATCTGTAAACATCTTGATGAAGGACAGTAACAGCACAGGAAATACAACCTTCCCCAACTAGGTGAAACTGAGCTACTAGGATTAGTTTAGAAAACTATTATTTTAAAAATTATATTAACATAAAATTTGTACTTATGTATCTTTTCCATTTTTCACAATAAGTTTTTATCTGCAAAACAAAAAGGGACCTTATCCTCTGGTTCAATGTACAATTCCTAAGACCTACACCAGTGTATATGTTCTTTAAATGTCTGTTGAATTAATAGTCATAATAGCGCTGATAATGTTTTTATAGTAAAGGAAGATGATGGTTTGGCAATTCTTACATTTTTCAGTAAATTTTAATAAAGGCTCAGGATATTATCTAAAAGCTTATACCCACTCATGGATAATCTATGCTCATTTATCTTATGCATTCCCAAAGGAACTTCTGAAGCCAATTTACCTCCATTGACATAAGTTACAGAGGAAATATTGTGTTCTTATGATTTCATTTAATAAAACTGTATTTGCTTATTGTACCATGTAAATGTAGGTACATGATAAATTATATTTTTTATGAGAAAAAATAATTCGAATGAAAGCATGTGGAAGAAACACATTACTAATAAAATTAGATATATTCTTATTTTCAAGAGTACCTTTAATATCCAATTCACTGATTAAAATTGTATGCTCCATCAAAGCAAAAGTCCCCAATTCCTCATTAGTACCTGTTCATAAAGTA